>NC_141244.1:25096404-25323904 GCF_054856555.1 Leptonotus elevatus
GTGGTCGTATTTTAACAACCACGTAAAACATTTTCAAGTGGGAGAATTTCTTCTTTTTTTTTTTTTTATTATTATTATTATTATTTTTTATAAACGTCCTCAGCTTCCAAGCTACTCGTATCCAATTGATACACTGACATGGGAAAAATAAATAAATACATGTCACAGTAGACTTAAGCCAGGTTTACATGGAAAGTCAAGGAGGGGGGAAGCTAATTTTTTTCAAGATTATTTTGGACTACTAATAATAATTTAATAAAAAAACTGTATACCCCCCCACCCCCCCCAAAAAAAGAAAAACACCTCCACTGTATATTTTACTGTCCTGAACAGGATACAGAAAATGGAAGAATGCTTTATATGGCAAGAATAGAGCCTTTTTATTTGAACCTGAAGGGGGTCCTCACAATGCCCCACGAGACCACCATCCACCTGTGCCTCCCCCTCCACCATTTATTTACATTCACAAAAAGTCAAATGTAGCGAAATGTTCTTCCTCAAAAGCGAAGGTGTGGGTGGATGCTGTAAAGGTGTAAAACGCCCCCCCGCGCCCCCCCCACATCTGGCGCACCCTCCATCCCTCCCGCCGTTGCTGCCTCACACACACGCACAAGCGCACTACATTCTCCAAGAAATAATTGCTTTTGTCTGGAAGGAGTGCACGAGGGAGGGTGGGAGGGAGAGGGGGCGCGCGCACTCCCCCTGTGGAGGAAAAAGGGGGTCTTTGAAGGACAACCAGTCACTTCTGCCTCCCTCTTCCTCCCCCCCCCCACCTCCTCCTCGCCCTCATTGGATGTCATCTGTCATACATGACGCTTGGGGAGAGCCGCCATCAAGCCTGCTTGTCCACTGCGGGACATTTTTCTTCATTAAGGCCGCTTTAGCTCGCAGCACATCCGCAGCGGCCCTGATGATGAAATCCGGCCAGCGCTCCCGCCCTTTCTCCTTTTTATACCGTCCTCAGCGATAATTCTGTGAAAAGCGTCCGATAATCGCCCCGCGGCGTTGAAGGTAGAGACGGGAGGCCTGCAGGAAGGACGGGACGGGACTGGACGGGGGACTTGCAGGCAGGCGGGCGGCGGGCGGCGGCACACGCTGGCTCATTCCTATTGATTCGCCCCATATTGACTGCCATGTTTAAAGTATAGATTTTTCTATTTAAAAATCTATATGGACAATAATCTGGCGTGTAAGCACCTGGCGTTGACTGATGCCGGCCAGTAATTGACGGCGTGTAAGGTGGCTGGCGAGGGAAAGAGGAAGGGAAGATGATTTGGGTGGTGACCTCCACCAGGGAAGCGCTCTTCTAAATGTTTTTTTTGGCCTTTTTATAAAAAAATAAAATAAAAAAGGGGGGGTGCGGTGCGATGCCCGGGAGGGTACGTGCGACCTCTGTGAACATGCATACAACATACGGACGAGAACAAAGTGTAATTGCACATCCGCTACAGTAGGTGGCACTCTCCAGAGGTGGACGCGTCAGTAAATTTTGAGCGTCCGTCATTCGGCAATCGCCAACAGTCGGGACACCCTTCCGTCATCGTCAATATTTCAAGCTGAGCCGTCAATCCGTCATTTGTGAATTGCTCAGCACAATTAGCATCCGTCAATCTGTCACCAAAATGGGACATCTGTTTTAATTTATTGATGGATAGACGATTACATTGATGGACGAGAACCCACTTCCGTCGATGTCAAAATCGTAATTTTTTTCCCGAAGTTTCCCGTTAATCGTCAACAAAATGGGCATCCATCATGGATGGCTTGACGGCCCTTACGTCGACATTGATGGAATGCCCACCTCTGGCACTCTCAGTTAGGTTTCCATCCACCCATTTTTTTTCGAATTTTCAAGAAATGCCAAAACCGAATGGGAATACTAGAAATTAAAAAAAAAAGCCCCAAATTCGCAAAAACGTTTTTACGCTTCGGGGGGGGGGGGGGGGAGGGGGGTTTAAAGCGTATTGAAAAAAGGAAAATGCGAATTTCGGCTATGGAAACAGATTTTGCGAGAGGACAAGACCGGATACACGTCGCACGTTTTGACAGGATATGGCGGACGATAAAATAAGGTATGTTTGGGGGTACGACGAAACAGAAATCTTTTGGGAATCAAAAAAGTGAATATAAATGCTATTTTAGATGGAAAACAGCAAAGAAACGGTTTATAAATGACTGGTGGATCACATCTCTTAATGACGTATAGCGCCACCTACAGCGGCGGAGTCCCCTCTCAATATTCGTAAAAAAACAACAGATGTTAAGGGTTAGAAAACGCATGTCCGTTTTGCGCATTTTCAGTAAATTCGCTTAAAAATTTCGAAACAATTGGATGGAAACATGACTATTTTTTCAAAGTTTCCCGTCAATTGTCAACAAAATGGAAGTTCGTCATTGATGGATTGACGGACCTTCCGTCAATATTGAAGGAATGCCCACCTCTGGCACTCTCATTGTCAGAGAGTGCACAAGGAGTGCTCGTTTTCATTATTAAAAACGGTGAGAATGAAAAAGATGAAGTCTGCAAGTGTGTTTTTAATCGGTGATGGCAGCGAGGAAAAAAATTGCGATTGCAGTGAGTTGAATGTGTAATGAGCGTTGGACAGGGAAAAAAATACGTCATAGAAAAACGATTTGGCTAAGGCAATACCTATAAAATGCCACTAGGTGACAGTGTCGCTCTGCAAACACAGATTTAGCGTCTTAAGATAGTTTTACTTAAAAAAAAAAAAAACTAAATAGACTGCTTTTTATAATAACGATTTGTTATATTTAGCTTTCTTCTGCAGTCATTTTTATGTGAAGGGCAAAAACACTACACATACAAATAAATATTGTACAGCGGTGACATGTATATACAATTCAGCTTTTAAAAAACAAATCTAAAATCCAGTTGTGTAAAGCTACAAAAATGTTTATTTGTCAAAATGTATGTTAACGTTCATAAAAAAAAACATTTGCCATGATTTGAGTAATTTTTTTTAAAAATTAAACCCAAAAACATTATATATACATAATTCTGGTGTTTAAATTGTATGCGTTAATTATCTAACACTTTCTCTTTTAATGATTCAAATTTTTGTACATGTTTTAACAATGACATATAATAATGCATTTGAATTTAAAATGGCTATATTGGCAGTCACAATTCAGTTCCGATCTTTATGGTCACATGATGCATTTTCGCAGTAATGTCGCAAACAGATAATGTGTGTAACCTCACAGCGGGGTTAGCAAACCTACGGCTTGCGGTCCATTTACCTTGCCATAACCTAAATGCGCCAAACACATAATAGCCTAATAATAATAATAATAATAACAGATGTGAATGGTGCATCCTCTGACACAATGTGTCCAAGCCTCTCTGGAGGCTTATTAACAGCGGCAGCGATGAGATAAGTTAATTGCTGTTGCATGCTGGGGTTTTAGCCGTTAAGCATCACCATGGATTCCCTTATCGCCCCCCCCCCCCAAACGCCCCCCTCCCTACAAATGCACTGATCACGGCTGGCATCATTATAGCCTGTATTATTAAGAGTGGTATAGTTGGGGGGCGGGAGGGGGTGCAAAAATCGATACAGGATACCTTTTGCAGCGCTAGTGAAAACGAGGGAGATGGAGGGGAGGGGGTGGTGGGCCGGTGGGTGAGTGGAGGAGGGTGGAGGGGGGGTTGGTGGGTGGTGATGTGTGAGTAGTAGCGGCTCCTGAGCTGCCTCAATGTTGCAGGCAGCCTGGTGTGGCAGATCGCTACAATCGTGCAAGGGAGGCGGGTCGAGTGAGCTGGCTGCTGCAGACCGGGAGGGGGGGCTTCCCAAAAAAGAAAAAAGAAAAAAACAAAACAAATAAGACTAAAAAAAGAGACATACACACAGGCGGATGGACGAAGTGTAAGTTGCTTTTCCCTCGGGCCGATCTCCCCGTTGTTTGCCGTTTGTTTATCTATCGATTGATTGCGTTTTAATTACAGGGGAAAAGGGGCGGAGATTCGGGACCGAGCGCGCGGCTGTGTGTGCGTACGTGCGCGCTCTCGTGTGTGCGCGCGCGCCTTTTAATTAACTAACCAGTGCGTTTCTCTACGTTGATATTGTTTTAAACAAGCTAGCTAAAAACCGAATGTATTTCGAAGCAAATGTACGCCAAAATAAATAGCTCCAAACCAAATATAATCACACAATAATACTTTTTCTTTTTTTTTAAAGTGTAATTATTATCATCCTCTCGAATGCTGTTTTCGTGCCGTCTTTTGTCTTTATTGAAGCTAATAACCAAAGCTAACCCCCTTAGTACGCTAGCGACTGTTTTGACGCCTTTTTGTAATATTAGCGTCAAGGTGTTCACCTCCAGGGGCCTCCATGTTGGCTTATTTAGTCCAAAAAAAGAGAGCACTCCTCCTCCTCGTCGTCGTCGTCGTCGTCTTCTTCTTGATCCAACTTTTCCTCTCGCCTATCCGTCTGTGTCGCGTCGTAACAGCTTCTATGCACATTCACGCCGGGTTAAGTCAATAAAAGTGCCGAGGGGGAGCTTCATGTGTACGCACCAAGCGGCGAGCCGTCCACGCCGAACCGCCTCCCGAAGAAGCCGGACCGAGAGCGCTCCGGCAAATCCTTACTCAAGCCCGACCTCAAAGAAAGAAGCCGAAGCCGGAGGAAGACCATGTTTGTCCCCTTGCCGGTGCCGTTCGTCTTTCAGAGAGCTGCCCCTGACCTCGGCGCCTGGCGTCTCAAGTCTCCCCTGGCTCTGCGCTCCAACTCCGGTAAGACGTCTTCACTTCTTCCCCCCCTCTTCCCTCCCCGCGGTTGTGACACCTCCGCCCCGCCTCGGTGCTTCGGTCGCTTCCTTCCTTCCTTTCTGATCCTTCTTTTCCTTTCCCGGGCGGTCGCTCGCATTCATTCGCCTATCCCGGAGAAGCGTGTCCGTCCTTTCCCTCTCCTCCACTGCCTCAGCCTCCGCGTCTCTCCCCGACTAGACTCTCGGCAGGCAGGGGAATATTCATGCCAACTTATCGATCCTCGCGGAGATCGATTCCTCGGGCCGCTGGAAGCAAGCGAGGGGGAGATAGTAGAATGGGAGCTCGGAGGAGCGAGGGAGAGCAGCCTCTTCCTCCTTACCTCCTTTTTTTTAATATGTTTCATGTAGCTTTTCACTGGTGATTTTTGTTCAGTTGTGTGCAAGCTGTGGTGGACTTTTTTTTGGCTTGATGGGTGATCACGTCGTCGTTCTCGGTACTCGCGGTGCTCCTCGGATGCTACGCCGGGGATGAGAGCCCTGGAGCGGCTGCGGTCAGGCGGCAGGTGGTGCTGGTAGTAGGCTGGAGCTCCATAAAAGCCTCGCATGGGGGGGGGGGGAGAAGTGACCGAGGATGTCCCTCTGTGTCCCCCTGAGCTGGATGCTTTAATGCAATTCTTTTTACAATTTAAAAAAAAATCTGTTTTTACTAGTATATATTATGATAATTTTTGCCTATAAGGTCAGCAGCAGTCTCTAAATTATCCATAGGCATGATTAAGATTGGTCATTTTGTAGGGATGCACGATAATGCTATTTTCAACCGATACCGATAAACCAATCATTTAGAAAGTGCAGATGTCGATAACCGATAAGTAAGCCGATAATTATTTGCAAAATTAACTTGAATGTAAATATACTTTATAGTCTTTCAATAAGTCTAACACATTAAACACATTGTGTAAAGCACCATGAAGCTGAATTTTATTGATATCTCTGCTTCAAAGACAACCAGTAACTCATTTTGAGATTGCCATGTTTAAAAAAAAAATGCAACAAAAAACTGCGATGGTAACATTTTGGGGAGACACAGTAAAGAAAGGCCACACTGGCGACTACCCTGTCACCATGATACATCTTCTGTGAACACGAGGTCGCGCACATTATGACATCACAAATATGCGACACAACCATAGCAGAGGGGAAGGTTTGAGAAGTT
The DNA here is from genome assembly GCF_054856555.1 of Leptonotus elevatus. Taxonomy (NCBI): domain Eukaryota; kingdom Metazoa; phylum Chordata; class Actinopteri; order Syngnathiformes; family Syngnathidae; genus Leptonotus; species Leptonotus elevatus. The sequence continues at coordinate 25,102,349 of NC_141244.1, forward strand.
GGGCACAACTTGAGCCACAAAAACAACAGGTGGACCAATGTGGCATGTCTATTATTATCGGTGGATTTTTTTTTATGTCCGGTTTATCTGTATGATGTCAAATTGTTTGACAATTGCTGAAAATTATCGTCAGATTTCTTTATTATCTGTTTGACGTCAAATTGGTCGAAAAATGCCGATAATTATCGGTCACCGATATTATCTCGCATCCCTAGTCATTTGTCTATATGTGCCCTGTAATTGGCTGGCTACTCGTCCAGGATGTGCCCCGCCTCCTGCCTCAAAGTCACCTGGCACCTCTGGCTCACCTGTGACCCAGAATGAGGATGTTAGTTTTTTTTGTTTTAGTTTTAAGAATTGCATGGCAGCCTGGATCCAGTGGCCGTGTATGGCCCACACACCGTAGGTTGCGCACCCTTTACAACAGCGTTAGCATTACAGGAGTCCTCAGTTTACGGCGGTCCCCACAGAAAACATTTCGAGTTTACGAAGGGTGTTAGAATATGTCGCCATGTGGCACTCCAAGGCATGCTTGGTGACCGCTGCTTTCCAGCTGATGGTTTTATATTTAAGGCCTTGATGGGTTTTTCTTCAAAATACACTTTTTAATGTAATTGCAGGTGACGAACAACGCAGATGTGTAACAGTACGTGGTCACATGGCAGAAGGCATATTTATGTCCCAGAAGAGTATTTCAGACAAATATTTTTTGTAGTCATGACAATTTGAGGTTATGAACAGTTTGCAATGTTTGCACAGCAGCGTAATATGTTGTGACGTGTCACAAGATCAATTATCGTGATGTAACAAGAAAAGCTCAGTAACCGCTGTACTTGCTGTTTTTCATTTGTTGTTTTATATTTATTGCTTTAAGGGTTATTTATGGTGTAATTGACATTTCAAGGTTAGCTCACTAAGAACTAGCTTGCGCAGTGGCGCAAGCATATGTCATCAAGTGTCACAAGAAAGCCCGCTCATTTACCACCAAATTCGGTTATATACATTTGTGGCATTGAAGTGTTTCTTAATGTGAATAATTATTGTAATTCAGGCTTTTCTACTGCGTTAACATGCTCCCTGACCCCCCGCGTACAGGTGTAACATACACTTTTACAGTATCAGTGATGGTGAATAAACGCTAGCCAGAGAGGCTGGGCTCTTAAAGAGCCAGGCGCGCCCCATCCCCCGCCCCGCGGCCGGCGTGACGGCTCACCTCTCATTTCCAAATCACTTCAAGCATATTTGATTCGGAGCGCACCGGGCATCGCCGCCGTTCCTGCACACACTCAGTCAGCAGTGCACTGCGTGTGACAGTGATGAGATAGGTGGGATGTTGGTGGGGGCCATATCTCTAAGAGGAGAGGACTAGGGGGGGGGGGGGGGGGGTGGAGCCAGGATGAGGCGAAAGGAGCAAGAACCAGGAAAGGAGGAGGAGTTTTGGCGCTGAAGAATTGCGAATGTCAGAAGGAGATAAAAAAAAAAAAAAATGCGGGCAGAGCGAGAGAGAGAGAGAGAGAGAGGAGTGGGTGAAAGTAAGAGCAGATGACAAGGTGAAAAACGAGGCGGGGATGGAAAACCCAGTTTGAGCTGGAGAGGTGAGAGGAAAGCGCCGGATGAGCCATTACGTTGCCGCGGCCCGCGTTGGGCCCCGTATTGGAATAAGCAGGAAAAGTGATGGCATGTAGATGACGGGATAACAGTGATTCGCTATGCTATGCTAACGTACAACACGTGGCTAGACTTTGTAACTTCAAATTGGCAGGAAAAAAACGGAGTTCAAGTGTCTGTTTCTCATTGGGACGAGAAACTTTGTCGTCCTAACAACAAACCTTCCCGTTCTAACGCGAAAGTTTTCTCGTTCTAACAGAGTTCTCTTGTTTGAGCGAGAAACTTTCTCGTTAGGATGCGAAAAGTCTTAAAGTGCGAGCGCTAGCTCATTCAGCAGACTACAAGACCAGACGTTTTAAATGTCTCACCAAGGCTGCTTGATTATGAAGAAAATATTAACTCATTTGCTCCCAAATACGTATAAATACTTTCTATTTTAATTATTACCGTCCCAAAGACGTATTTATACGTTTTTATATGTGTGGGGTTTTTTTTAATGCTAGAGCATACAGGCTTTGATGCAGCCTCTGAACTAAATAGAACGCTTGAAGCAATAGTAGTTATTACAAAAAAACGGCCAGCAAGTGGCAGCAGAGTATTAGAGATCAACCAGGGCCATGTTGCAAAAAGCTGTTTTCCCCACATTTTAAAACAGATTTGTGAATAATGATGAAACAAAGCTATACTCTAATGCTAATTGCTACAAAACGGAAACAGATAAAAATATACTTTTTTTTTCCTGATGAAAGAAGAGACTCTAATCTTTCTTTATGTTTTTATGTCAATACATCACAATATTTTGTCAAAATCCAGTAACAGCCGGGTGCGAAGGGGGTTGCTTCAGTGAAAATGGCTGTGGCTGAATGAGTTAATCGCGATTTAATTTGGTAATAAGTGATATCACGATTAAGACAATCATTTTTGTTTTTTGGTACAAAATAAGAAAATGTTTAAACATACATTTCTTTGAAACGCTATAATTACACAAGTTCCTTTTGGACCAAACAAGATTGATTAAATTAGTCATTTTAAATAATAAAGATGCAAATATATAAATTTAAACAATTCAAAATTAGGATGAATCATTTTTATTTTTGTTTAGGATTATGCTGATTTTGTAATGGTGACGACTTGCAAGTAAAGCAGCAATGTCCTTATTATAAAGTCCCAGGTGAGAATATAACCAAACTCGGTCCTTCACTGTCATTTTCACCCAGAAGTGCAAACTGAAATGTAGTTTTCATGTCTCGCATACTCGCATGCAATTTTCATCCGAACGAGAAACTTTCTCATCTTATTGATGAGTTTCTTGCTCGAGCGCAAACTTTTTCTTGTCCTAATGAGAAACATGTCAATTATTTTCCACTATGTCAATTTTAGGGGCTGCGTACCAAACATGGCAATAGCTATTGTTATTATTATGATTATTATTTTTTTTCTGACGCCATTTTTAGAGGAAACTGGCATGTCATAAGTGGCCCTTTGTCCTGTCCCTCGCTGGGGCTCTTGACTCAAGCGTCCACTTTACTGATTTCTTTTACTGGTAGTGGCTCCTTGACTCATTTGACTCTGAGCTCTGCCGGTTCAGAGGTCACACCAGAGAGCGCTTGACTCGGCCCCGCCCCGCCAGATCCTTCTCCTCCCCCCGCAACGCCCCACTTGTGTTTTGGCCCTCTTTCATTTCAGAACGCTGCCTTGAGCCTGGCGGGGGTCTCATGAAAGAGACGGACCGTCGTCGTATGACATCAAAACACGCATGTCGGGCTCTTTTCCACCCGGGCAGCTTGAACTGATCCGGCCTTTTGTTGAGTGCTTTGCGGAGCCGTCAGCATTAACCGACGTATGAAAATTTAATGGGACGCGCTGGAGAAACAGCGGGTTTCCCACACGGCGCCGGAATCGAGATGATGGGACGTCACAGACTTGAGATCGGTTCATTTCAGCGACGCACCTTCCGTCACACACCATTAAGCACCATCTTCTGCCGTCCACTTTTCAACGGCGTTGTACTGTACATACATGCTAACATTTATGGGTCATTCAGGGCTTGCTACTGAAAACAGGCTGTCGAATCCCCTTTTTTTCATCCTCAATGTGATCAAAATTTGATACCATTCCTCGGCCCCATTAAACAGCTTAGGCTAAAAACACTCACAATATCGAGTCATGACTCCGACTGGAGCTCGTTTGTGTGAATTCGTCAAAGTACAAGCCTTGGAATTCATGTAAAAAGGCTGACCTTCGGTTCGGCCGACATGAGACTTTTTCTTGTCTGTTGGAGCTGCTTTTTAAAAATATATCTTTTAACCTTCCAGAAGGCACTACGTAATGATTTGGAGCAGCTACGTTAGATGATGTACACCAAAAAAACGTAAATATAGTCACTGATCTGTCTTGGATTGTCTGTCTTGTTTGTGATATTATCTCCCCAATTTTGTGTCAGCCTGATTTATGAGAATTTCGTGTTTTATGGTAAGTCGTCAAACTTTACTGCCATGCTCCGTACACATGCAATAATACATTAAAATTTAATTCATGTCCATCGTTGCTGTCCACATTTGATAGCTTGAATTTGAACAATACGCCACAATACACAAAATAATATGCCATTTTACTTATTTATTTTTGAATTTCCTGAAAAAATAATGTGGTTTTCGTGACGCTTGGATTATTCAGCCCAACAATGACGATATTTGGTTCAAATTTAATATGATTTTCACAAAATCTTGAAAACTTTGATAGACCACTGGCCAAATTCTCCTAAAATGTCCACTTTGGACCAATGTGGCACACTTCCTGTGTCTTTCCAATCAGGTTTTTGTGAGATGAAAGTTTTTCAATCCATCCATCCATCCATCCATTTTCTGTACCGCTTGTCCTCACAAGGGTCGCGGGGGTTGCTGGAGCCTATCCCAGCTGGCTTCGGGCAGTAGGCGGGGTACACCCTGTACTGGTTGCCAGCCAATCGCAGGGCAATTTTTCAATCCAATTTTGCACAAATGGGGGAAATGTTGTGTGTTGTGTATATGTATAAGCCCTTAAAGTAACGACTTATATTTGGGTTGAGGAGAACCCGTTTTAAAAAGTCCCCAAAACATTTCACTCGCAGATGCTCATAGTCCACTCCAGCCCTGAAAGGACTTTTGAAAAAAAAAGAAGCTTCCCTTCCCCAGTTTTGGACATAGGATCAATCCCATTTCCACGTACATACGCATCCATTCTCGGCGATGCATTGCTTGCACTCGTGCCCACCCTGTGTGTATTCGTGTACGTGCGATGGCCTACGTGGCGAGCGAAGGAGCGTGCGCGCAGGCACGGATCGGCCCGTTGGAAGGGGGGGGGGGGGGAGCGTGCGAGTCGCAGTGTTAACATGATTGCAAATGACAAAATGTCAACCTGGGTTTGTTAGCGACATAATGGGGAATCAATAGACGCGAGAAAGATGTCAATACTACATGCTTTATTGCATTAAGCTACCTTTCTCCTTCTCCATAGACCCCCCCACACACCCCCACACACCCCCGCCTCCTCTCGCCCTGGCTCACTCCCCCGTCTCGCTCTCTGTCACAATACCATTCTCTTCCCTGCTAGAATTAGATTGCCGAATATGACTACGGGAGCAGACTGATGGCGGAATGCTCCTGTGGCTAATGAGCTTTTGGTTCTGCTCGTTGCGTGCATTACGAAGGTATATAGATGCACTCCCCGCACTGCTTGAGGCCTGACTTGCTGATGTAGACTTTGCATCCATCATCTAATTTTAAGCAAGATATACCGTATAATAATAATAATAATAATAAAGTTCTGAGTTTAAACTTTTTTTTTTTTAAAGTGCTGTCACGATAGAATATTTTTAGATTAGTCGAGAGACACGTCGACTAATCTAATTCATTAAAATTTTGCATTTAATAGTATTACAAAAGTATTTTTTTTTCTCTAATTACTGCGCGTAAGCCAGTGATTGGTGTTCATTTCATATATTTTTTTTTAAATCACTATATGAATACGAAGTACGAAAAAAAATGCAATCAGTGGTTAATCAGTGGTAAGATGCACTTAAATGCAAAATTAAAATTAATCTGATTAGTCGATTAATCGATTGAATAATTGCTAGATTAATCAATTCTAAATTTCTAGACTCCGCCCATTGCTTAAATTGGGTGTGCTGGCCGTTTGCTTCTGTGTACATCGTACCACTGAACATGCTTTTGAGATCCCTTTTAAAAGGAGCCCCAACTGTCTTGACAAGTTTGCTCTCCATTATTTATTTGGTTGTTGCTAACATAATAATTATGAGATTCATTTTTCAAAAATCCTTTCCAGTTGAATACGTTTTGTAGAAACTTTATTTGGCCGCACGCCGCCACATTGTTATTTACGTCTTGACGCATTCAGCGCGAAGTGACGTAGAATGGCGGGCAGCCTCGCCGCCGAGAAATGTGAAACGCCTATAAAGAAAGCAAGCTCAGCCTCCGTAGCGTTCCTAAAGGGACGATCAATACTCTTGAACGTGCCTGGTGAATGACGAGAGCACGCCGTGGGGGGAGGGTGACTCTCCCGATCGCATGTTGTTTCCTTAGGAACGCTACGAGGCTTCATTTGCTTTCTTTATGGTCGTTTCACATTGCTTTCTGCCGCCATTCACTACGCACGGAATGCTTTTGCGACGTAAACAACAATCTACGTCCAAAGAAAGTTTCTACAAAATATATGAAACAGTGGAAATGATTTTTGAACAATGAATCTCATAGTTATGTTAGTAACAACCAAATAAATAATATTGAGCAAACTTGTCATGACAGTCCGGGGTTCCTTTTAACGCTGTCTACATTTACCTCTTTAACGGACGTGCACAGGTGCCCAATGGCTTGCCCAAAAAATGTCTGGAAGGTAATGTTTTGCGCCGCCAGGTGAGGCTAATGTAGTATTAATGCTAAAGAGGTCCCACAGCTCATTAGCAGCAGCAGCCGTTATTGAGTTTCTCCAGACCACACGCGCGCACGCACCAACCACTAGCATATTAATAACCATTACCAAGCAGTGACCTTTTAGCGCAAATACTTCACTGGCAAAGAGAAGAGACGTGCGGCATCTGAATTGTGCAAACTCGCAGCGTTTCCCCTCCCGTGGTTGCATTAGTACGCGCGCAAGCAATAATTTTGGTTAGCCACGTCCAGTGAAATACGGCTCAGCATTAGTCCTAATCACAGGCCGGGTGAGCAGGCCACTTAATCAGACCTATCACCTGGAGAGCACACGCACAGGACCGTAAATGGACACTGTGTGTGTGTGTGTGTGTGTGTGTGTGTGTGTGTCGTTGCAGGCAGTTAATCAACACATCAGCAGGAATCAACACATTCAAAGCGCCGGGCTCCATTCCGGGTATTGATTTATAGCTTTTCTTTCCGTCGTCGTCTCTCGCCTTCACTCGCATCCAGATGACGTATATGGACGGAGAACTGGAGCGTACTTGACCTCTACAGGGGGGTGGGGGGGGGGTGGCATCCTGTTATATTGTGTGTGGGTGTGTGTGGACGCCTGGTCGGCGGTGACCCGGCCTGATCAGGACCTTGAGTGGACTTCGCCACACGCGAGCAATCACAGGCTGGAAAAACAGGTTTTGAGCACCTGCTGGTTATTGACCACTCGCTTAGTTGATTTTGCCGCTTATTGCCGACACCGCAGGAACGCTTTGTTTGACGGTTAGCATGATTACAATACAGCACATTTTTACGCTACTTTGATGAGCGAAAGCCAAGGACCTGCTGCAGAATTCTTTTATATATATATATATATATATATATATATATATATATATATATATATATATATATATATATATATATATATATATATATGTATATATATATATATATATATATATATATATATATATGTATATGTATATGTATATGTATATATATATATATATATATATATGTATATGTATATGTATATATATGTATATATATATATATATATGTATATATATGTATATATATATATATATATATGTATATATATATATATATATATATATATGTATATATATATATATATATGTATATATATGTATATATATATATATATATATATATGTATATATATGTATATATATATATATATATATATATTTATGTATATATATACTTTTCTCGTAGCATTTCAGTCTGTCTCACTTTTCAAGATTTTCCCAACATTTACGATTGACATGACAAAATGCAAGCTTTTTCTAATAAATCATCATCATACCTTTTTTGATGAACAATAAAACGAGTGCCGAAGGGGTTGAAACTCCAGCTCAAATTTTTTTAAATATATTTATTGAGCAACTTTTAGGGTTTGTAAAATATTGGAATTAAAAAAAAATCTTAGTCAACAGATATCTTTGTTTTAAAAATCTAACAAAACCTTCAGGGATCTCCCAGGGGCAGTAGCATGTCTTCAATAGTTAAATAAAAACTTAATAAATAGCTCCCTATTGTTTTCTACAGTGGCTAAATAAAGTTTTCCCAAATTTCAAAATATCTCAAGTGATACATTTTACTTATCTTAGTTTTAATTTCAAACAAAAACGGAAAGTGCAGAGAGTTCCGAGGGTCAACAGCATCTCTGAAAATGTAAATAGTTCCCTGAAGTTAACACTTTTTTTTAAAAAATGGATCTATTTTCGGCCAAATGATTCTTCAAAATGGCCGATGTCAATATTCGTCAAAATGCTGAATATCGGTGCTGATAATCAGCCCATCCCGAGGACAGAAACGAAAAAAAAATACAATATTAAAATGTCATAATATATGGTTCATATATATGTGAATGAGCCAACCAGTAAACCAAATTCTAAGTCAACTCTTGCAGCATCCTGTCCTGTCATGTGTCCACCAAATTTTGTCGATGAATGGTGTCACGTTTTGCAACAATGTTCACCAGGATACGGCATGCGTCTACCAATTTTGGCGAGTAGTCAGGTTCAAGTCTGACGTCGTCAAAGCCACGTCAGTAAGTTCCACATTCTCCCCGTCGGAGGAACTTCATTAGTTTCTTCATAACAAAAGCTGAAGGTCCGAACGGTCGGTTTGCCGACAGTGCGCTCATAAACGTGCCAACAATCAGTTTTACAGGCCTCATGTCTTCTTTTTTTTGGGGGGGGGGGGGGGTTGTTGATTGCTGCAGGCTGTCACCTCTGGCACCTCGCTCATGTGCAAGTACATTTAGCTAATAAAAAAGACCAATAAAACCCAGAGGTTTGATTGGGTGTCTCCCCTTAGCCCGGCAGAGCGGACGGCTAAATCAAGGGTCCTTCTACGCCCCCCCGCACCCGCCCCATTTCATTTAGCTGATAAGATTTATGGTAATGAAGGCGTCCTATTAACCTCTGGGTTTCCACTGCTGTCCTTCACGTGAGGGTGGACGAGAGTCACGCTCGGTGATCGTAGCGAAGGCGGCTAACTCGTTCCTCTCTTGAGACGCGCAACGCACAAATAACCGGCAAAAGCAGCTCAGGCCTTTTTTTGAGAGGGTTGAATGCATGTTTAATCTCCCTCCACTCGTCATTCTTCTGTTTCTTTATCCCCTCGATCCTTCCTGCTCTCCGTCCTCCTTTTCGGCAGGAGGCCTCTGTTGTGAAATTAATCTGCTGTACTCGACCACCTTCTCGCCCGCTAATTCTCTTGTTCAGTCTCTCTCACGTCCGGGTGCGCTTTTGTTGGCTGTTGCTGCCCACAACTTAAGGGGGGGGGGGGGGGGGGGTACACACCGGAACGTTTTGAAGATCTTAACGGCATATGATAATAAAATGTGTTTGCATTTTTCTCGTAGTGATGTACTTGGAAATGACTGCATGCAAAATAGTTTTTATACCGTTTCATATTCAAAATCAGAAGACATGATTTGACAAAGTACACGGGTTGACGTGTGAGATGCAGCAGTGGGACCCAAATTGTCGGAAAATTAAAAGAAGCTATGCTAGCTATTAGTTTATCTTTATCGTTTATTTACATGGCAATTTGATTGTTTTGTGAATTTTGTGGAAATGTTAATGTTGTTTTAGTTTAAACGCTAGACATAAAATGGAACATGTAACTTTTCATTCTTGGTATTCACAAGTACGTCCCACGAAACAATACTGGCAGGATGCAGTTGTTGGTCGGTTGTGTGAAATATATCGAAGGGAAAATGTGTTCCTTGGGAATTTTACATAAACGCCTGGTGATGCAGTAAAGAATTAGCGTCGGGCAGCGACGTCTGATACTATCTATGAATGTGGGAAATTGTTGGATGATAGACAACGTGACGCAGACAAAAAGGTGGAATAATTCTATGTGCTACTGACGGTATGAAAGTAGTTGTAGAAGATTTTGTCCATTGGTACCAACTGCTTGTTGGCAATAGTCAGGTTTCCATCCAATTGTTTCAAGCTTTTTAAGTGAATTTACTGAAAATGTGCGAAACGGACATGCGACTTAAGCGTAAAAACCTTTTCGAATTTCTAGCATTTTCATTTATTTTTTGCATTTCTTGAAAATTTGAATAAAAATGGATGTGGATGGAAACCCAAATACTGTCGATTGGTAGTTCCAATTGACAAAACGATTACAATGCTTTTTTTTTTTTTTTTTTTCTTAAACAAATCTGTCTTAGCAGGGCTTGTTTTGACAATTACAATGTTTTTTTTGTTTTGTTTTGTTTTGTTTGAACAAATCTGTCTCAGAAGCTTTGACAACCTTGATTGTCGGCATGTGAAACATGAAACAAGAAATGTTTGCGTTGTGTTTACGGCAGTCCAGAAATAAGCAGATTTGAGGTTGCGTTGTAAGAATATGCGGAAACTCACAACAAGAAGAATACTCGGTTACTGCCATACTTGTTTTGTTTTTTATTTGTTTTGTATTCATGGCCTAAAAGTGTTTTCCATGAAAACATTTCTCGCACTAATGACTTTACTACTTCGTAAGCGGCGATTGGGTTCCGCTATAGCTATCGTCGAAATGGAATTTGACTGCGTTGTTGCGTAGTAATGTTTTTTTTTTTCTCTGCGGTGCTTTGCTTGTGTTGTTCACCGTTTCAACCACCTCCACCGAAACCATATTGACACTCTGTAGGGTTAGATGTATGTATGAAAAAATACGGGGGGGGGGGGGGGGGGGTTGAGGGCGTACATCTCTCCTGCTTCTGTACAAGGGCGGCACCCCTCTGTCCCTTTGTGTGCTTGTAAAGAGGGACAAGAGAAGGAGGCGCAGTCGGTGGGGGTCCGTCGAAGAAATGACTAAGTGACCTCTCCTCCCTCCCCTCCCACGTTCTGTCCATTTCACCGTGGCCCCTCCCCTGCCTCCTCCTCTTCCTCCCGCTTTCATCCTATTTCGTTCCCCCCCTTTTTTTCCAGCCTGGTTAAGTCGCCATGGCTGTTGGCCTCACATGTCCCGTCCCTCTCCCTCCCTCCTCTGCCGCCTCGCGTCCTCCACAGTGGCCGCCTGCTCGCCCAAAAAGTGTCTGTAAGACGCATTAAGGCCCATAAAAGCCTAGTTTTGCGGTGGCACCAGTCAGAGGTAGTGTACAAAAGTGACTTTAAATGAGCCGGTGATTACCCCGGAACATGAGAGAGAGAGAGAGACGAGCAAGTGGCCAGGAGAGTGCGAGACAAGGCCACAGCAGCTTCTTGCGCTGGTCTCTTAAAAGAAAATGGATGAGAAAACTAATATTTGTTTGTCTCTCACTCCCTAAGAGCTAAAAAGCCTACCTGAGTGCAGGCGTGCGTGCGTGCGTGCGTGCGTGCGTGCGTGCGTGCGTGCGCGGCGGCACAAAGTTGCAAACCCAAATTTCCTCTCGCGCGCACCCACCTCCCCTTGCTGTCACCCCTCCGCCTAATTGGCCACATGCTGCCTTGAGTGACAAGTGTAATCATCAGTCAAATTATAAAGGGGGGGGGGGAGAAAAAGGGGGAACAGCAGAAGGTAGTGTTGGGGGGGGGTAAAAGGAAGTGCTTTGATCAAACATAAAGATGGAGGGGTGGGAGTCCAAACAGACGGAGCTACATGGAAACCTGCTGTCCACACACCTGCTGCTTCACAGAGCAGCAACATTAGCAGCACGTCACCGACCGGCCGCATTCACTGCTAATGGCGCAAAGTGTATTGATTGCCTTTTCTCATGTAAATGGCATTGAACTTGGCCTTGGAGCTTTTTCTCCGTGGCTCCACAATGCCAACGAGCACGATCACGGGAACAAAATATAAGCATTTTTACCAAAGGGAAATTTGCTGGAGTTCTTGGGACCGCGAAATGAGACAATCTTTAAATGGCGCAGGTAAAACGCACCTTTTGATACGTCATGTGTGGGGCGTGAGGAGCAACTCAACCGTATGTTACTGCGATATTTGACAACAGTAACGCTAACGTCCCAATACAGTGATTAAGCAACAATCGGCGAGGGAGGAAAGTCATCTGCGATGCTTCACGATAGTTCTGTAGCATGACATCAAAAGTACAGCACATTATAAACACGCCAAACTAGCAGGTTTAGGTTTTCTGGTGAGCTAACAAATACACGCACGCACGCACGCACGCACGCACGCACGCACACACGCACATACACATACTCACCCACACACACACACACAAAAAAAAAAAAAAAATATATATATATATATATAAAAAAAAAATAATAATAAACACGCCAAACTGTTTTTTTAGGTCGAACAATTACAATCTTTCTTTTCTTTTCTTTTTTCAAAATTGTATTTACCGGTAGTTATGTATTTATTTATTTATTTATTTTTGGTCACGCTCACACATATTCACAATGAGAAATTCATTCACGGGTATGTCACTTGTCATAGACCAACAATACTGACATTAGCCACCAAATGACTGAATCGACTCAAATGGGTCACTCTATGCACGTTTGCTGAAAAACTCGGGCACATCGGCACAGCGTATCAACACACGGAAAAGTTTAACTTTATTACTTTAAAATAACTTAACTTCCTCGATCCTGCACTGTACCATGGCCAATGGCAGAACAAAGGATGTTTTTTTTTTCTTAATGTCGTTTGGCTCTCTGGTCCCGTCGTTCAAGTTTGCAAATTCCCTTTTGTTTGTTGCTAGCATGGCGCGAGGTGTTAGCCCGGACAAATAATCCCGTTACTAGGACGGACGGCTTTAGCTGACAGACGTTGTTGTAGCTGTAGCCGGCCAACGGCAAAGAAAATATACATCAAAGTGTTTTCTAACCAAATGACCACGGGGCTCCATTCTTTGTGGAAACAGAAGGGAAGGTAGCGGCCAGTAGCGTAGCAGGAACAATCATGAAAACCGCAGCGTAAGAAATCATCCAAACACAGCCCGTTTCTAAAATGTCCTCACTGCCTTTGTTCGCCTCCCGTTTCTATCTTTCTGTGACACCTGCTCGTTTTCATCTCCTGCTGCAACACTCCTCTCCGTTTCACCGACTTCAAATTGTTTCCTCCTTTGTGACTTTTATAAAAAAAATCAACTTAATGTGTCCCGCCTATCAGTATTGTAGCAGGGTAGCATGAAATGAGTCCACTTATCGAGACAATATAGAGACATTGATTTTGCATTGTAGATTTTGACATACTGTCGCTAGAGCGTTTACCTATTTAACAAACTAACAAAACTATATAGCCTTCAGGTGGTGGTCCTTTTGTTTACGGCAGTGCTGACATACCAGGAATCAAGGTTTCCTCTTTACGCACGGTTTTTCATTATATTCATTATCCTACAGGCATTTTCTATACAAAAAGTTGCTGTAACTATGACTTTATTACTGCAGCAGTGTAGGTTACTGTATGCACAAGTTTGGCTTATGTCGCAGCTGGAGGAACAGAACAGTTTTTCAAATGCAAAAATTCTTCAAAAAACACATGAAATGTACGTTTTCCTTGGGGGGGAAAAAGGAGGGGGGGGGGGGGGGGTTTGACCCTGGGAAAAAAACAGCCGCCTGGATTTTGGATAAGCAAAAAAATGTGTGTTAATTGAGAAATTACGTATGATTTCCATTATACTTTGCGTCTCTTCTTTTTTTTTCTTTTTTTTTTTACAAAGAATAGAACTAACAGAAACTTTGGTTTGATAAACAGTTTGTGTTTTTTTCCCGCGTTATCGTTGGTAAAACATCAGCCAAAATATCGACATACCTAAAATAGCTTCTCTGCAATAAACCACGCCTCGGCTCGCCGTTACATTTCTATGTGGACACACTTTGTTAGCGAGAGCAGACGGTATAGCTTGCCGGCGCTAACGAGGTTTACAGTAATTAGGAGTGCTGATGAAGCGCTTTGATTCCCGGGCTGTGGCGGCGCGCTCATTAGCGGCGAGCTAGCCGCAGCCCCAGTCACATCCTATTAGGCGGCTCAGTGTACACTCTGAATCAGGAGTGGGAGATTAAGCTGAGAAGTAAACACACGCGCGCACACACGCACACGCGCACACACACACACACTAGTAAATTGGGTAAAGTCTACAATGCTCTCACTACGACAATAAAGTTTATAGATGAAAACTCCTCCTTCAACTACAGCTTTGAAAAATATACTAATTAGTGTGTTACATGGAGCGTGAAGTTTCTTCTCAGAAAAGTCGTGATTTAAAAGTCACTTTTAAGAACAGTAAAACATAAGACTACGATACGTAGTATTTTCTTTATTTTGTGCTTGCAATTTCTTGTTTGTGTACAAATTGAAAAGTTTGTTTTATTCAGTTTAAGTGTGTAGCTTAGATTAAATGTATTTTGAAAAAGCGTAATATTTTTTTTTTGGTTACTTTGTTCTCTACTTGTTTTGTGACATGAAACCCGGTTGTTGCGCAACGTCTCCAGTCTCTCTCTCTCTCTCTCTCTCGCCACCTTTTGTGTGATGGAGTGATTATTGAGGACGTGGCTCCCGTGTTTAACGCCGCTTGATGAAGTCCGCCTTTGTCCGTCTGCGCTAACCTGTCGCAACCGGGACAGCGCTTATAGCAAAATCAATACGCACAAGTCGAAGAGCCAGCCAGCCAGCCAGCGAGAGGCCGGGACGAAAAGAGTGTGTGTGTGGGTGTGTGTGTGTGTGCAGGAAGAAGAGGAAGTAGGTGCGGGAGTGACCCGGAAGGGAATTTGAACACTTGACCCCTCTGCTGCTGCTTGAGTGTTACGGCTTTGGTGTAAATCAGCACATTTATATGTATGCTCGCTATGGCCGAGGGGAACTCGGATTGCTTGTGTGTGTCTGAGTGTGCATGGCATGTGTGTGTGTGTGTGATTAAGCCAGTGATGCCGAACAAGTGTTTCGCTACTTTTTTTTTGTTTTGTACCCAATTGTACAAATTAATGATATATTTTCTAGAAATAATCTAGTTCTATCTAGTGACTGGCAGAATAATTAAATACTCTTCCACTAAATGTAAAATAATCAGTCTATCCACTTTGTGTGAAATTTTAATCTGGCATGTTGTGAGATTTAAAAAATGTTTTCAAACATTTAAGTCCCTGTAAAGCGGGGGGAAAAACTCAGGCTTGACCAATTAAGGTTTAAGATTTTTTTCTCCATATTAACTCATTACAACATAAGACAAAGATAATGACATTCAAACATACACCAAAAAATAAAAATAAAAATCTGTAAAACAGAAAAAAAATCAGCCCTTTATTTCATATTGTAAGCTTTAAGGGACCAAGAAAAAAAAAAGCAATTTTATTCATTATATATATTTTTTAAATTAAGCGGTCGATTAATCGGTTATTGGAATTTTATTCTACCAAATACCGGAATTGGCATCTGCTTCCCCAAAAATCCATATCGGTCAGACCGTAGCTCCAACTTCACACTACAGAGAAGAGTGTTGTTCACAAAAGGATGACGAGAAATTAAAACGATGCTTCAAAACTGTGAACAATCAAGCCGTTGTCTTTGCTCTCACACGCTGAGGCCGTTTCTACTGAATGCACTTTCAATCGCAGTACCTCGACTACGACCTGGAAAAAATGGATACCACGTTAACTGCATGTTTGAACCACGAAAAGGCTTTTCCATGCTGGGACAATGAGGCGCTCTAAAGCCAACACCCCACCACTACCTCTAGTTTTTATTTTATTTTTTTGCTTTTCCTCCTCTCTGTGACGTGTACATTCTCAAGGCACTAAAGAAGTCACGCGAGTAGATTTTTGAATAGATGCATTTTCGGGGTGGTGTCACGGCTAGCTAGCTAGCTAGCTAATTGCACATCGGAATTGTGACGGATAACCTATGCCAAATAAAGTGGCTCAAGTTGTTGGTGGGGGAACGTCTGAGACAAAATATCAGGAAAACTGAAATGTTGGAAAACGCTTTATCGTCACAGTTGAATATTGTATGACGTATTTCTCACTCTTAACACATTTCAGCCATTATCTTCCAATGTACAATATATTTAGAAGAGAAATCTCTTCACTTAACAGGGTCTTTAAAAAACGTGTCTTGGTGAGTGCGAAGATGACCGGCGAGAGAAGGAGTGACACGGGAAAGGACGGGGAAGGAGTAGAGTAGTCGAGGTAGGGGGGTTGTGTGAGAGAAGCACAGCTGGGAAATGAGAAATGACCCCCCCCCCCCTCCCCGCAATCCATCCTTCTATCCATCCTTGCACCTTATACACACACACACACACACACACACACATAGGATCCCCATCTCTTTATCCTCCCCTCAGGAAAAAAGGGGTGGCGGTGGGATAGGAAGAGTCGAAGAAGGGGACAGATAGTCGCATTAAAATTCATGCTTCCACCCCCCCCCCCCCTCCCTCCCTGACTTTTTATTTTTTTATTTTTCCCTGCTGAAAATCAATAGTGTTTACTATGAATGAGTGCAAGAGTGGACAACAGTGGTGCCAGGGGGACAGAGAGACAGACGGAAGAAGAGGAGGCAGAGGAGGAGGAGGAGGAGGAGGAGGATGGCTGACTTTATTGCAACGGGCAGAAGCACCAGAGGCCAAGGTTAAAGACCAGCTGGGGCAGTGAGACAGAACAAGAGACGCACTAAGTAAATTCAGCTGTCTTGTAAAACAGACTTAGTGCCCCTGTAAATGCATATCACGCCGGCGGGCTATCATAATAACGGAATATCAATCACAGTCCAAACCCGGCTTGTGATTACCCGCGCCGTTAATAGCCCAACTTTTACGCATGCTCGAGAGACTTTTTTTTTTTTGAAATAACGGCAGCAGACAAACAGCACTCGCACACAAACGCACAACAGAGCGGCTTCATGAGGCAACAATGGCACTGACTACTGCTTGCGCTTTTACTGCTTGCTCACTATTTCCAATTTTAACTGATGTCATTCAGATCGGGAGATCAGATTTTGATCTTCCATTTCTCAAAAAATAAAAATTTTGAAAAAATAAATAATGAATTACAGAGGTTATTGTCTGTATTTGTAACATTTTGTGTGGGAAATGTAACATTTAGTTCTTAAATTGTTTTCCTTCAAATTTGACAACTTAAAATGTGCATGCATTAATTAATTATTTGCATAAAATTATAATTAGAATTTTACATGGATTTTTTTTTCACTTATTTTGTAATTGGCTTCAGCAGGGTATAAATAGTCATTTATGATCATTTACTACAAATTCATAATTTGTCAACAATTTTATTGTAGAATGTCAATCGCTTTTAAAAAGTAAATAAATACACTTAAATGACACAGGTTTGAACCTGCCTTGGATTCAATTGATGAAGAGATTTTCTTTGCAAAAGTCAAATGTTGTATATTTTAATACACCATTTTATTTTTAGTTTAAATCACTTTGCTTAATTATTTTTGAAGAATCATCCACTGCCAACATTTCGCGTTCACAATTTTTTGCCTTGGTATTATTCCATCGGTGAAATGCATGCCCAGTCCTGAATTTTATTTCAATGGGGAAAGTTTTGAGCCTGGTGAGTTTTGAACATGGTCACGGACGGGATTAAACTCATAAGTCAAGGTACCACTGGACAGTAATTTAAACCTCGGAAGACTAGATAATAATCATAAACTTCCGGATTGATATCTGAAAAACTGTCAAAAGTTGCGGACATAAAAAAAAAAAAAAACTTGGGGTGTTTGTATGTGTGTTTTGTTTTCCTCACATAAGTGTCAGCATGTCGTTTTTTTTTGGGGGGGGGGGGGTCTCCCTACTTGTCTTTCGTTTGCCGTCACACTCATTGAGCGTAATGTAATGTACGTAACGCCTATACGTGGCTCTTGTCCTTGCGCATGGCGAGTCTTGCGCGGCCGGGGGGGGGGGGGGGGGGGGGGAGTGCGGCCGATGCGGTATATATTCAGGCATCTCATGCATTATGGAGAGTGCAGGTGAGCGAGAGCGAGCGAGAGCGAGCGGCCGCTACGTGCCGAGAGTTCAGGGCCAATCTGGGCCGCAGCCCTTTTTGTTATTAGCATAGCATCTCCATTTCAAATCGGCCTGTCAAAAGCCCGACAGCATGTTTTATTCAGCGACCGATATTGATCACGTTATGCATACATACAAATCCATAGTGCATACCCCGAGCCGGACCTTTGATATGCTAATGAGGCCGCTCGCTTGCATAACCGCGGCCGAGCTGGTTTATGAAGTGTCTCGATGCAAAAATATTTCCACATGCACTAAAGTGTTTTTAGAAATGAATTTCATCTTTCGGCTTAACATTCACAGGCTGTCAAGTGTTGTGTAGAAGCGACCAGTGGCGCTATAAACGCCCAATGGTAACATTTTACCTGGGACTGTGCACCTCATCAAAATGTAATCATGATAATCGAAATACTCGCAAATTGGCCACTTTATAAAGTCGAGAAAAAAAAGGGTGTAAATTTGCGACAAATAGTCTAACGTGAGGTTTCGTTAGTAATTAGTAGTTAATGTTTATAAATTGAAAAGGCAGGATGGTGACGGATTTATTCTTAATTTAAACTTTACTCGTCATACACGGCAGCTAGAGCGACAACACTTCCTGATCCCCTATCAGCTGACTAAACACTAACCAATCAGAAGCTAGCATACTTTAGGTCAATGCAAATGAATGACAGAGAGCAGCAGATTTGACATTTCAACTTAACTACTTGTGCAAAAAAATAACTAAATGTATGAATGTGTAAATAATAATTCTGGAAATGTAAATATTTATTTGAACAAATTAACTTAATTGCTTGATCCTCAGGTTGTGGACCTTCGCAAAGCGAGGCGTCTTTGTCGCTGGCAATACTCAACGCTTCAACGTGCGAATGCTTAACATGTGGTTAAAGCCATTACTATCTCCTTATTTGAAAACCCGACCAAAAAGTATTGGCACAAATATCCAAGTAGTAAGCTACGTGTATTTTTTCGTAAGTTTCTGAGTTTTTTTCTCACAAATTTGCGAGTTTAAAAATATAAAAAAAAAAATAATAATAAAAAAAATATATATATATATATACATATATATATATATATATATATATATATATGAATATATATATATATATATGAATATATATATATATACGTATATATATATATATATGTATATATATATATATATATATATATATATATATATATATATATATGAATATATATATATATATATATATATGTATATATATATGTATATATATATATGTATATATATATGTATATATATATATGTATATATATATGTATATATATATATGTATATATATATATATTCATATATACATATATATATATGTATATATATATATTTATATATATATTTATACGTGGCCCTAATACGCCATCGTAGCCATGACTCAGCAGGGTGTGCTAGCTTATTTAGGTATCTTAATGAAAGCTTAACGATTTGTTAACCAAGCCCTCGGTGGTTGGCTAACCACTGGTTGAGAAAGTAGATATGCAGCAGAAGCCGTGTTAAATACGTTAAACTCGCCAGGTTATAATTGTGGCATCCAAAATCGTGATCATGATTGAAATTCGGTTAATTGCGCAGCCCGACATTTCAAGGCATATCCTTGCCAAAAATGCTACGACAGTTAAGGTTCTACCGAACAAGATTTTCTACACAACGGTTGATATTTGTTCAGATGCTTTGATGTCGTCGTCGTCTCCCAATCGTTGCCGAGGTCGAGCCGCGACTCGTCCATAGACGACTTCCGTCCGCCTACGCCCATTAAGAGCCGACGCATCACTTTAAGAGCTTTTCTTTGTCCATCAACATGTTTCCCCTGTCAATATTCCTCTCTGTGTTAACTCAGAGTCGAGGCCAACGCCTCTTATCATTTGTTGTTGTTGTTAACCGTAGCCGCTATGCTAAATCTCCAGCAGTCCTTGAGAGGTCACAGTATATATGTGGGGGGGGGAGGACGGCGATGTATAGCCATGATGAAGCGTGCTTTTTCACCCCGTGTTTTTCCCCAATGGGACACGAGGAAGGTAAACGACTTGTCCTTCCTATTTAGGTTTCGATCAGCCCTTCATTAACCGTCTTAAACCTTTAAAAAAAAAAAAAAAAAATCTGCTCCCATTCAACTGTCTTGTCCAGCCATCTCCCTCTGGAGCTGTTCCCTTAGCGACCGTTTCCACGGTGCACAAGGGTCCAGTGATGTCACGCATGCATAACTCCACACCTGTAATTCATGGCTCCCCCCTCCTGTGTCCAAAAATACCCGAAGCCCATTTTGAAAATTGAGCCCCCCAAAACCTCTTTCGCTTCGCCGCAAGAAATTTGGTAGGCGTGTCAATCATGAGTAGACCCACAAAAAAAGTCTCAAGAAGCCATTCCTGAAAAGACACTGGAAGTCGTCTACTTTGCTTGAAAGCGGCCATTTTAGGGTAATTTGGGCCATTTCCTGGCAAGGGGAGTCTTAAAAAAAAGCAAACATGCCTGAGTGATTTTGTCAGATTGCCGGCAAACTCACTATTGAACTATAACAGAGAGGACAAGATGTGATGCTCAACTTGTGGTCAGAGCATCGGAGCAAATTTAGTATGAAATAAAAAAATCTTAATGCTGTAGTTTAGCTCCACAATGTCAAAGCTTGACCAAAAATCTCTAATGTTGAACATTTTGTTGGGTTTACTTGACAACTTCAAATTTGGTAGATGTATTACCCACAAAAAAAGCCACAAAAAAGCCATGCCTGAAAAGACACAGGAGGCATTTTTGTTGAATGTGACCGCTTCCAAACTTTTTGTCCTTTTGCTACAAACTTTACAATTTGATATACTGTCGACCAGACAAAGATTGTTATGAAGAATTTTAATCATTACATTTGTCTGGAGCATTTGCCCAAAGTTTGATGACTTTGGGGCGGAGCTTGTCACTGATGCTTCCTGACTGGCCGAAAAATACAAAACTTGTAATAACTCAGTTTTCCAAGGTCATAGCGTCACCCAAAGTCTACTGGAATTTTCTGAAAATTTGACTCTTGATGTCATTTTTAGAGGTAGACACGTCTCGAGATTAGAGGAAGTCTTCCATTTTGGTTGGAAAGCCCCTTTTTTCGATGTCATGTTGGCCATTTCCAGATGTTCTTCAAAGACCAAGTAGTAGTGGCAAGTTTGCACCACGTACTGGATGTTAGAGCAAAGAAAATTGTGAGGATTTGTAGTTGACGTTATTGCGTGTGGGCTCCTGATGCGCCGATTTCCTCCAAACCCTCATCGAAGTTCATTTTGTTTTGGATTTTTTTTTTTTCCCTCATCACGGAGCAGTGACGCTTCTCTTCTTCTCTTCTTCTCTTCTCCGTGGCAGTGTAACCTCCCTGTGTCCACAGTGTACATGACGCTCTACATCTGCTCCATGTTTAAAAGGTCATTTGTCAAATCTGACATTTTCTGCCCTTACCAAAGGTTTCCTCAATATCCCCCCCCCCCTCCCCCCCAACCCCCATCTCCCCTAAATCAGAATTTATGTTTCTCATCTGTTTGTTTGGCTTTTGTATAAACCCTCCCTGACAATACATCTCGCTTCAGTGCCACAGCATATCAGGAGAAATGTAGGTGGCTGAATTCCATCATTGTGTGATGTCCGATACGCGACAATATGACAGATGTGCTCCCCAGTGTGCCTTTGTGTGTGTGTGTGTGTGTGAGTTTAGGTTGCCTGGGTAGTGGAGTCGAGGATTTCTAGAAATGTCAGTTGGAACTGGGAGATTCGCCGCACGCACGCACGCACGCACGCACGCACGCACGCACGCACGCACGCACGCACGCACGCACGCACGCACGCACGCACGCACACACAATGAAGTCCGACTTTGGGAATAATGCATGTGTTTGTGCAGTTTTTGTTTGTAGGTAGTAGATAAAAACAAATCTAGATGGTGGATTCTGTATGGATAAAAAGAAACACATTCACATGTTTTATTTTTTTTATTTTTTTGCTTATTCCATTTATAGTCCATCTGGATAGAGGAAGAGTGTCTTTGATTTATGAATGCAAGAATTTTAGTCTAATAATCTTTTAAGCAATCATTTTTATTCCTCGCAAGCTCGGTACTGCCTGTATGTCCTGAAAAAGCTATTTAAAAAAAAAAATAAAAAATAGGGCTACACTGCAATTGATTTTTGTCCGGTGGATTTATTTCCTCAAATAGTGGCCTTCGGGATTCTGATGGCATCTGTAAAGCTGATGTGTGTCCGCTTAGACGGGCTAATGAATGGAGTCTTATTTGGCGGTGATGTAACACTTTGAGTAAGTTATTTGAACAGTGCATCAACACAAAGACATACAATACTCAACACTACAGGCGTATGTTCTTTATTCTCTGCAAAGAACTGCAGCTTACCGAGCCACTTGCAGTAGTTGTGAAACTCTTCTTCGATTGTCTGCGTAATTGTATTATACTACCGCCTGGTGGCCGATTTGTACGCACACAAAGGAGCTGCAAAAAAAATCATCATAGTGAAAAAAGTGTGACATTCTTTACATTCTATTGAATTATGTATAAATCTATTTTTTATAATGTATTTAGATTTCCGGCCCATTTCGTAAACATGGAAAATGGATGGCTTTTTGATAAGATAAGAGATCCCCTGCTAAAGAGAAGATCTGACATTTACCCGCCTTTACGTTTTGCACCGCGCTGCAGACACTGTAACCCCCCCCCCCCCCCCAAATTAATGGCCAGGATGAATAAATGCAGCCTCTCTAATCGACACCTTCGATGGGTGTTACTGCATTTAACCGTGACATTTGATACCGTCGTTTGTCATGGCAGGCAAAGCTGACGTTCAGAATTGAGGGTTAAATGCAAAGTAAGTCTTAATAATTTTTTACAAATAAACACCTCCCCGCTAATCAATGCCTTACCCCAAATGGACGCTTTCTGCAGTTGAGTAAATAAATGGCCCTTTCAACTGTATGAGTGACAGTGTAATATATATTATTAAAGCTGGTTCAAAATAGATGTAGCAAAGTATAGTTTTGTGCGTGTTGCCATGTTTGTGCTTGCAGTCGACATTTCTCTTCGCTATGGTGACGGGTGAGGTGGGTATTGGGGGGGGGGGGGGGGGGGGGGGGGCTTTTTGAATGACTGCGCGCTCCTGTAGACAAATCAATGGTAAAGAGTGACGTTATTTCCAATCTAATGCGTCTTGTTGTGCTTTCTTTCTGTTTGTGTTTTCACTTACATTTTATTGCACCTTCTCCAACTTTGCTTCAGCAAAGTCAACCTTTTCCATTTCTTTGTTTGCGGTAATACGCGTCTTTTATCTCTGTCACCGCTTTCTCCCTATTGGTCTGTCTATCCTCTAACGCCCCCCCCCCCCTCCTTCCTTTCCCCCGCTATTGATCCAGTCATAGTTTTCTCAGTCTTCACAGCGCAGGGCCGCTCTAATCAATACAGATAATTGTCTGCTCTCTCCCCATGCCAAACATCCAATCCCCGTCTCAACTCGCCTTCCCGTTTTATCAATGAACCCCGGTCTTTTCCTCCTCCGCCCCGCCCTTGCGGACGGGAATTCCCCCTCCCCTAATGACGGGAGATAACCTGCTTTCTTTACCGATTTTCTCCCCCCCCCCCCCTACCCACCCACGACCTCCCTTTCCTCCCTCGTTCATCGATTACCGTGAGAGTCTGGGACCGGCCCGACCGCCCTACAGATGTAAACACGCTCGCTGCTCGTGTTGTGGTTTAGTCGCGGTTTGGCCACTGCCAATTCCCCCCCGCCCACACCCGCTGCCGCCGCCCACATCTCAGCCATCGTCATCCACTTAAGACAAATAAACGCCTCCCTTAAATAGTGATGATCCCGTGAAAAAGGGTGTTGACCGCTGAACGTGTTGCTCGTGAATATTCTCCTTCATCCCGGTGGTTTCATTCTCAGGGCATTAAATCGATTGCAACGATGACTGTTGTGGTTGTCTTGGAATATATTTGGCCTCTCATCTGAGCAGGCTTCATCAGTTCATGCGGCGACGTTTGGTTAGGACTTCACCCACAAACCCTCAACTGCTAGTCAGACGTGATAACCGCGACGTTATTGTCACATGATCAAATGTTTTAACCTCTAAACTTGTGTTTGAGTAAACAAAGGCAACTTCTGGCTCTACTGGAGGAAATCACAAATTTGCCTGTACATCATGTTAAAGCGATACTTGACTCATTGAGCCATTTTCAGCAGAAACAAAGTTCGTATTTTGTCCAGAATGGATTTGATGACGACACTATTTTTTGTATACAATTAATACCTTTAAAAACTAATTTTTCCACTTTCTGTCAACTGAAGATGACATCACCTGCAGCTCTGAAATTTGTGTTTTAAATACTGATCGACCAATATGTTGTTGTTGTTTTAGGTAGATAATAGATATCAATAATTTAGTAATCAAAGAGGCTGATAACAGATATTTGGATTAAAGGGATACTTGACTTATTGAGCCATTTTCAGCAGTGAAAAGTTAATATTTTGTCCAGAATTTATGTGATAACTTCATTATTTTTCATGTGCAATTAATACCTTTAAAAACTAATTTTTCCACTTTCTTGTCGACTGAAGATGACATCACCTGTGCTGAGGAAGTAGGTAACGACTAATCATGGCTCACCTGTTTTCTGGGTTTGGTCAGCAAACTGAGCCGTGATTGGTCGTTACCTACTTCGTCAGCGCAGGTGAGGTCATCTTCAGTCGACAGCAAGTGGAAAAAATAGTTTTTAAAGGTATTAATTGCACATGAAAAATAATGAAGTTATCACATAAATTTTGGACAAAATATTAACTTTTCACTGCTGAAAATGGCTCAATAAGTCAAGTTATCCCTTTAATCCAAATATCTGTTATCAGCCTCTTTGATTACTAAATTATTGATATCTATTATCTACCTAAAAAAACAACAACATATTGGTCGATCAGTATTTAAAACACAAATTTCAGAGCTGCAGTTAAGTAGAAGTAAATTAAAGAGTTTCAAGTGGAGACTCAAGAAAACACTACACCCGATTACACTGTGAAGCCCATATTGAGTCTGTACATGTGTAATCCTGTGTGTTTAATAATGCAACCCAGCCCACAAGGGCCTGCAGGTATTATGTGTGTGTGTGTTTGTGTTTGTGTGTGTGTGTGTGTTTTGGTCTCTGATGTATGCTCTATCACTGAAGCCAATCTGGAGCTGCAAGTTAAACCGCACGAGCAATATCAATGCCGATATATATATATATATATATAAAGAAAAAGAGCCTATACTCGCGTATGTGTATATGTCCTGTGTTTACACAAATATCTCATATCCATTCACATCTGCTGCAAGTGATGGGCTTCTGTGTTTGGTCTTTTCCGCAAGGGGAGAAAGTGAGATGGAAACAGCCAAGCACTTATCAGCCACGATGTCGCTCACAATGGAATGATTTGCTCTCGTATGAGAAAACGGGAGGGAGGGCAACTGCCAATCATTTGTGTTTGAACTCAAAAGGTTTTTTTTTTTTTGTGGTCATGCTAGCCTCTTTCACACCGAGACCTCGCAAAAATTGGCAATTGGTAATAGAAGACCTGGCGTTATCCACTCGTGCCTTTTTTTTACAGTTACGGATTGGTACGTCTCGCCCAAGGTGGAAAATTGCCCATGGTCGACTTTGTCCCTCACATTTCTCATTGGCGCCGTTTGCACAGAACAACAACATGGCGAAAAAATAAGTGCAAGTGTGCCATTTGTAGCCTCTTCCACACAGGATAATCTGCAAAATTGCCGTAACGAAACATACAGCGTTTTGATGTCTTTGCCTTTTTCACCACAACCGTTTTCACACAGACGCCGTATCTTGCGATCCATCTTGTAAAGAAGCCAGATAACAAACAAACCTGGAAATACAGCATCCCCCCCCCCTTTTTTTTCACCTGTTGGTGCCATTTACTGATACACAGAACAGTGAAAGATGAAAAGTGGAGTAAGTTGACCTGGCAATTTTCCGCCTTATAAGGTGATATCAGAGCCATAACTGGGGGCAGATACTATAAATGTGTATCTGTGTTAAAGGCGCAGGTGGATAGATGCTGGATCTTCTGTTACGGCTCTGCCCGGGCCGGGCGATTATGGCGTAAAATTCATATCATAATAAAAATGGAATCGCTTTCACGGTAAAGGTATGCATCATGATAAAAACTTTGGAAGTTATATTGTAGAATACAACAACAACAAAACGCATGGTAGTATAGTTTAATAGTGTAAACAAACACACATTTCATTGCCTAACTTCAATCTTTAATATGCTATGTAATGTTCTTTTGACGATTTTGGTGTTTGGCTACTCTACATTTCACGTTAGCTTAGCAGTTAGCATGGCTTCTCTGTTTTCTCCTGTTCAATGCTCAATAACGATACTTGTACGTTTTGTTTGTCGCCATGTGGGTGAGGACTCGTGACAAGAGGAGCAGCGGTAAGATGGTATTTAGCCACCAGAGCTAGCCCACCACGTACATTAGACTCAAGTGTATGTGACCTTGTAGTGACTGGAGAAAGTTAGCTTAGTTCCCAAACGACGGGGAAAGCAGTGAGGATGGGGGACTATTTATTCCACATGGATGTTTTATTTTGTAATTTTTTTTTTTTTTTTTTTAACTGGGCAGACTTGCCTGAATCAGTTTGCACACTGAATGAGATACAATGTCATCAACATGCGTTATTGGGACTGGTCAGTAGAGTCCAAATCTAGACCATAGACCAGAGGTGGGCATCGAGGGCCGGAATCCTGCAGGTTTTGTATGTTGCCCTTCTCCAACACAGCTGATATATGATCAGCTCATCAGCAAGCTCCGCATAAGCCTGATAACGATCCTGTTGATTGGAATCAGCTTGTATTGGAAGTGAGAAACCTCCAAAACCTGCAGGACTCCGGCCCTCGAGGACCGAGATTGCCCACCTCTGCCATAGACCATACTTATATTGTCTACCGCTTTTACCATACTGTATATACCGCATGCCGCTATGTGGAAGAAATGATGTCTTTCGCAGGCAATATAAAAGGTGCTTCTGGTCTGTTGATGACAGCGTGTTGTTATCTGGAGACTTTTTCAAACAGAAATCCTGCAAAATTGCAGTAACGGATGATATTGAATTGATCCGTCTTTTATCCAGCAAAGCCGTATACGTAAAAGAGACCACAGATAACAAACATTATCCCCTTTAACGCAGCTAAAGCCAACATTTCTCTGCTGTTTACCTTCTCTGGACAAGTTTATACCAAAGCGCAAAAAGAGAAGAAAAGTGTGGTGACGTCCACCCGGCCATATTCCACCTTCTGAGGTAGTAAATTGGCCTTTTAAAGGCATTAATAAGATCCAGAATTTTTTTTTTCTACCTTTTGTCTTTTAATACAGGATATTGCCTCAACCTTGTGCGGCTTCACGCGGCGACACAGCATCCTGCAATCAGATAATTAGACGATGCCATTGCCTGTGTCTGGTGTGACGCACAAATAAATATAAATAGAGCGTCAAATGTTAAACTTCACATTCCTGCCACTGTCTACCTTCCAAGTGGCATTTGGTATCTGGGTCTTCAGTTGGGATTTGATTTACTTGGTCTAATCCATCTTTTAATATGACTACTATCACGCCGCAATTTTAGAATTCATCAATACGACACAAAAATGCAAAACAACCGTGCAAACTGTGCCATGTCATATTCATATTTGGACAAGAATTTAAGAATTCAGGCTGAGTTTAAACTAATTGGTCAAAGGAATGTGAGCCCATTGCTAATCCAGATCAAGTTCCATGAGCCACCGCAAATTGGAGGCCTTTGGCAGATTCGTTTGACATGGCAACACTGAGGCTAAAATCTGATTGGGCAGAAAGTCTAAGCAGTGCAGTCAAGACAAATTTGACAGAATATATAGAAATGACGGTTGTGAATAAATGACTTCAATGTCGTTAAGCAAAAACATAAATACAATACATAAATACGATCAGCAGAGAATGCCTGACTGCTTCACTGCTGACCATTTCGCACCCGCCTCCGCTACTCCGTTACTACTTCAGAGGCAGCAAATTGCCATTCGGAAAAAAATTGCCAGTTGACTTGGAAGTAAGGCGGAAAATACCGACTTGTCCATGCCGTCGTGTGTTTGTCGGCGATAGCGTGTTATCTGTGTGATTGCCTGCATCGCACGTACATGTTTGTTTAAGAAACTAAGGTTTACCCACGGACTTGAAGGGGCCAGCAGCAGGGCGGACAGTGGAGGGGGTGGTGGGTGGGGGTGCGGGTGGGGGTGGCTGGGGTGTAATGTCGTTCTCGTCCGCTGGGAGGTTTGGGAGGGGTCAGAAGGGAGACAGCAGGGATCCCCCCCCCCCCCTCCATCCCTCTTGGGAGTTGAACCGTCAACCCCCTAACCTTCCTCTAGCCCTCTGGTCATGGACTTGAACCCTGTCACCCCCCCCCCCCCTCTCCTCCTGATGGACAATCTGTTCTCCTCCCTGGCTGCAGCACTGTGCATGCTATTAACGGATAAACAGCCCCAGTTTGTGCGTGTGTGTGCGTCCACGCATGAGTCAAGTGTTTGGTCAGTTGGCTTTGGCGTGGGGTCATGGCCCCGCCCCCTGTTTATGAAACGCTCATCAAACGGCAACCAAAGCTCTTCAAATTGCTGAGTTTGCACACTGCAGGCCAGTTTAAGTGACACAATCCAGATTTTTTTTCATTTATTGTTTTAAAGGGGGTCGCACATTTAGGATAAGCCGCCATCCATCCGCAAGTAGGAATAAAATGAATGGAAACCGTTTCAGACTAGAATCCGCGCTAAAAATCTTAATGTATTTCGTATATCTGCCAGCAAAGTCAACTAAATGCTTGGTGACGTTTGTGACATATGCTACATGTGACCAAACACAAACAAGCACAACATCAACAAAAACACCCAATATGAATCTATGAAAAGGACAGACAGTTAAATATGGATTGAACATGGTAAATTCGATTTTTTTGTCCATAATTAGATATCAAAATACTGTAAGTTTCCACTCCAAATATGAGTTGAAAGTTACTTATTTCAACTCTTTTTCTTATGTACGCATTGTTTACGTCTGTGTTGCCACTGCCCACTGTTGACACTTTTTGGAGTTATTTGTGTATTTTGGTTGTTTTGTATTTTGCGATTTTAGTTTGAGCTGTCGGTGGTGCACTTCTTGAAATACATTGTACGTTAAAAATAGACCGCCAAAACATCCTTCTTTTTTTTCTATAGTACTTGTCCTCAATTGATTTGCTCTGGACTTTGTCCCAGCTGACATTGGATGAGAAGTAGAGAACATTCCAGACGAGTGAGCAGGGCACATACAGATAAACAAGCATTCTCACCTACGGATAATTTTGTCATCAATGCACCGAACCTAACGTGGCCGTTTTTGGAATGTGGGAGGAAATTGCCACACAGGGAGGGCTTGAACCTGGAACCTCTCGACTGCGAGACCCCGCTGTGCTTCTCGCGATTGGGCACTTTGGATCTGAGGTGTGTTAATCCATCTTGAAATCTGTTTTTGGGCCAGCGTACGTCGCACAGAGGACAGATTGTCCGCCATTTTGATTTGAAGGCACCATTTTTTTTTTCCTTCTTGGGAATACTAGAACGGCCACCAACGTTAAAACGATTTTCCTCGTCACGTGTGACATTAAATTGCTGCGATTGTGTTTTCATTGCGTGGCGCGTGCGCACATTTGTAACCTTGAGTGCGGGACAGGAGTTTATTCACCCCTCCAGGTTCAACTGGGAGGCTCTTAAAAGGCATCTTTTTCCCCCTCTTTATTCCTCTCGTCGCTTGTTTGTGTGTTGCGGCTTATCAGATCCCAGCTCCTCCATTCGGCGCGAGAATCCAGACATCCTCCTCTCTCGCTCGCTCTTCTCTCTTTCTCTCTCCTAACCTTTGAGAATAAGAGCAATGAATTAGAATTTCTGAGCGAGCTTGCGAGTGAGAGGAGGAACGGGAGGGGAGGAGTGTGCGCGTGCGCGCGCGCGCGCGTGTGGGGGTGGGCTTGGCTTTTGTTGCGAGGCTTGCCGTCACTGAGAAAGGGCCCGTTCAGCGCGTCTGTCGGCCTCCCCCCTCCGAGGGGCCCCGATCGATACAAACTCGGAGCAATAAAGCTTTCCCCCTGTCATCTCTGCAGAATACAAAGCAGAATAGAGGGGGAGAGAGAAGGAGGGAGAGAAAGAGAGAGAGAGAGAGAGAGAGAGAGGTGAAAAGCTGTTCCGCTAGCCAGACCAATTTCCTAACCCTCCTCCTCCTCCTCCTCCTCTTCCTCCACCACAATCACCAGCAGCACCTCCATCACCCCCTTTCGCACCTCTTTCTTGCACCCTTTCCCCCCCCCTCCCAAAAAAATAAAATAAAAATCCTGCACTGTATCGCTGCGTGACTTCTATTTTTCCATAATAAATGCAGCATGAATAAAGTACACGTTCCCTGGTGCCTCAACTATGTGAGAAGGAAAAGTAGCATGTGATAGGTTAGGAGGAAAGTATGAAAAGGAGGTCCAGTGTGAGGGGGGGGGGGGGGGCACCAGGAGGAAGATGGATGTGACGATACAGGTGCGGGAATATTGATGAGGACGAGGTGAGCGGGTCAAAGCCAAATCCCAGGAATTGAGAGCCAATTACTGTAATTGTAATCTGGATTCACAGCCGCCGCCGCCGCCGCCTTTTGTGTGCGGCCCGGCCGCGTGTGTGCGTGCACGCGCGTCGCTCGACATGCTGCGTTGATTGCGCCGGCCGTGAATTTGCGAGTTCCTTTCTTCAGCGCTTGAATGGCAGCACGGGAGTCCGCCTGCCAATCAACTATTGTGCTCTTGTCAATTTCATAATATTGCTGAGCGCCCACTCCAGCCATGTCTTCATATATATCTATATGTGTGTGTGTGCGTGTGTGTGTGTGTGTGTTCTTATATGTTTGTCAGACTTTCTATCTCTCACCGCAGCCCCCCCCCCCCCCCCCGCCGTCCTCGTCTTTCTTCGGCTCCTTTATAAGAAGACAGCAAATCCTTTATTATTTTTGCTTGTAGCTTATGCGCCGCATTCAACAGACATAAGGCATCGTTTTTTCAGGCATCAATTACACCTGCGCCGTCTCATGAGAGGAAATAAGCTCAGTTTAGAGACCCATTTTGATGAGAGATGTTCAATAAACCGATACCAGTACATTTATCCACGAGTACATGGAGTACCGATACCATGAGTACTTTTGAAATACTGTATAACATTTCATTTAAATACAATATGTCAAACTGCTGCATTATAGTGCTAACTGCTGATGAGGACTTAGTCAATGTCAGATGTTTTTGCCTTAATTATTGGGGGCTGGTATCGGCAGCCTCCATGAGTACCCAATATCCTAAAAAAGGCTGGTATCGGTATTCGCCCATCCCTAGTTTTGATCGATAGGTTGTGCTGGGTTCTCTAATATATATGACCAGTTAACCAATGTTCAAATGCAGTATGCACCTTTTCACACTGCACTGGGACCTTGACTTATAAATGCAGCAACTTTTCAGAGTTTCTGATCCACCGTGGCGAGGTGGTGGCAGCAAAAACGACATCTGCTCAGTGTCCCGCGCCACTCACAATTTGAGATGCAACCAAAGTGAAGCTCAGTCACACCACGAGTTAACCCATCGGCAGGGCTGATCGATTATGTCATCGAAAATCGTGATTATATTTCAGGCCGATTTACGGTGATCGGCTGAGAACATATTCCCTCGATCACACGTGGTGAAAATGTTATGACATTTTTTCGACTCTGCTTTCGTTTGCAAGTTGAAGTAAAACTGTAAGAAATAGTCAAAAGTCAACGATGACCGAATGTGCAGCTGAACTCGTTTGGAAATCGATGTCAGCCATGATTCGGGGCATTGTCCTCTCAAGATGAGGCTATTTTGACAAAAGATGTGACTCACTGTTGGTATCGCCAAAGCGAGCGAAGTGGAAAAAATGGACAAGGCAACAAACCTGTTGAATAACTTGAACAATCACACAAGCATGAAAATGGATCAATATAATGAAATATGTTTTACTCTTTAACAAGTGGTGACCTTTAACCTTCTTTTTAAGAAATCTTGCTTATCTATAAGGCTCTCTCTAAAAAAATAATAATTTTCAACTTTTTTTTAACACTAGATGGTTAGTGGCTCATATACGCTTTTTTAAATGAACATTTTGCATCAATATTGTGTTATTTAATCCAACATTATTCACAGTACAGAACAAGCCCGAATCAATAACTGTCTAACGCACGTCCAGGCCATAAATAGAAAACAATGACTGTACTAAGTATGGTGCGAATTGAGCATGAATTCATTTTTGTGTGACGTCGTTGTCTTCTTACGCTGCCCACCAAGGTGTGTCAGAAAAGTTGCTGTCACAAAGGTGACTTATTTCCAACCTAAAGTACAAACTTTTCTTCTTCACTGCGGGCCCATTTAGAAGATGTAGATGACACCAAAATGGCCGTGACTCCTGAGAGGAGTTCGTGAAGGTGTGGCGCCGGTCCTGGAATATTTCTGACACAGTCCATAGTTCGTTTCACGCCGTTTGTAACGTCGTCTGTGGGTTACCACATTTTTTTTTGCCGATTGCCTGCGTGAACTTCCCGTACAGTTCCTTGCGATGTCGTTCCTTTGCGTCCTTCCCCACTCTCGTCTCACCTCTCCTCCCTCCATTTGTCTCCCGCGTCCCCCTTTTTTTTCCCGGTGCCGAGTCGTCCCCGTCTCACTTCCAACATTGTCCCCTCTTGCTTTTTTCATCATCATAGGCTCATTTTGTCAACTCTGTGTCTCCCTCTCATCCCTCACCCTTCCTCCCCCCCCCCCCCGCCCTCCCCTCGCTCCCACCCAGCCTCCACCCTGCCGGCTCCCCGGGGAGGTCAGTAATAATGGTAGTGATGGAGTGAGAGAGGGAGGTGCGATTATTGTCTTGTCGGGAGTCAGAGGAATCGATCGGCCCAGAAATATGAGGCGCGAGAAAGAGCCGCTGTGTCAGATACAATAACCACCCACTCCCGGGGGCTTACACGCACGCACGCACGCACGCACGCACACAATGAGAACACGTTTATTTGCGGAGACGTTGCAGACAGACATTCGTTTGATTCTTCTTCTTTCTTTTTTTTCTTCTTTTTTTTTTTTATTAACGAGACACACTCTGATCCCTCTTCTTCTTCTTCTTCTTCTGTGGTACGGGCAGCCAATCGTCTGCATGCTTAGATTGGAGATCTTCGGCCGGGATGTGCTCCGATCATTCCTCATGCACAGATAAAAAGGGCAAGGCGTGGAAAATGGCTCGCGCACCTTTCGCTCGCTGTAAACACACACACACACACACACACACGCATACGCAGCAGAAGGCGCGCACGCTCACACTGAGACCTTTCACTGCTGTTGCCTGGCAACGTGGCCGAATGTCCAATCGGAGGCGAGAAGAGTGGCCCGCTGATGTCACAGCCGCTGCTGACCAACACGACCGAGAGACCAAGACGGAGGCAGGGGAAGGAAAGTTTGAATGAGAGGAAGGAAAAAAGGGCAAGGTCGCGCACAAAAAAAAAAAAAAAGTACGATGATGATGATGATGACGATGATGATGAAGTCGGCAGGCAAGGTGAAAGATGAGGCGCCTGGCCCAAAAAACACAGCATCTCCCAGAAGCCCAATTTTCAGACTTTTTACAGCTTTCTATCAGGAGCCATTTTAGGTCATGTCCACACAAATACGTGGTGTGTTTGGAATCATTCGCTCATTGTCTGCTGATTGTAAAGGAATTTTTGTATTTCGTGAAACGGCCACTAAAAGTCCTGATCTAGTGATTAGAGAGAAGGAAATGAGTCAATCATTCCTTTTTTCTTCTTTTTTTTTTACAGTGGACTTTGTAGTTTACGCATCAATCCAAAAAAAAAAAAAAAGTCAAACGCTACGATCATATTTTTGCTTTGAGAAGGGACGACTTGAAACAATCATGACAGATTGAGCATTTTGATTAGACATGAGTTCAAACTATAATAATAATAATAATAATTGCTTTCAATGAGAGAGGAAAAAACAAAATTTGAACAGCACTACAAAATGACCAGCTCAGATTTTTTTTCACATTTAATTCCTCTCGCAAACCTTAGAAAATGCAGTGATACTCTCAATTATAGTAATTATTTGTGCAAAATGTTTTTTTTTAAAGCCATAAATACGACATAATCACAATGACCAACACTGAGTGTGCCTCGAAATGCCACACTCGGACCTTTTGACACGAGCCCTTTCCGTGTTATTTACAATTAATCTTGCTTGAGAGTTTCTCCTATGTCATCGTTTTTTTTCCAATTTCATCATTGTGGCTTCTACGCACTCATTTCAAACAACCCATAATTAGTAATTATGCCGTTAACGGAGGACAACCTTCCTGTGTGGCGTGACCTTCTCTTGCGCCATTCGAAACCTCAAAATGTATGTCGGGGCTGTTTTAAGCATCTGTATTATTAATCGTACCGTTAATAGTTGCCTTTTATAACCAATGTTTTACTTTTTCATTGTCAGTTTTTCTCTTTAAGTTCTACTGCTGAAAAAATACTTTTTTTTGGCATTTTTCTTGAAGTAAATATATATGGGTCGAAATCGACCCATAACACCATAGATGTTACTATAGTCAATAATATTTAAATTAATAAATAAATAAAACAAATTAATTTAAGAGATGTGTTCTAATAGCCCCCAGTAATAGTCAGGTAACACAACAACCTTTTATTTATTTATATGATTCTCTTTGTGTTTATTTTACCTTTTTTTTTTTTAATTGAAATCGAAGGGTATACTGACAAAAAAAGGCCCAGAAGCCCACTCCAAAAACATTAAAACTAATATTTTCATGGATAAGGAAGCCTAACAAGCCAACCAAGAGATGAGAAATAAATTGGATGATATCTACTTGTTTTTAGTGTATTTTACAGCTGATTTAAGACACGGGTCGAAACCGACCCGTTAACATAAGAGGTGGTAACAGAAAGTTAACACAAGGCGAAGGTTAACCGATTAACAGGAAATTGTGTGAATGTGTCTGTCATGGGGGGGGGGGGGGGGGGGGGTTGGGGGGTTATAAGTTTCAAGGAGTCGTGCCTAAAATTGAACAGGAAGTTGCTAGCGTTGCAAAATGTACATCAAATTTTACGAAGGTGTTTACATTTCCACGGGAAGTGCGGATTTTAGGAAATATTGCAAATTCCATAGGATTTAGCTGAGAAACTTATTGGAAAGATGCCACAAGCATAAATATGAACATTTTGGTTTGTCGTGACCAATGATCGGTCTTTGAGGTTTGAAGCAGCAGCCATATTGGGCCTATTTTGTCCTATTTAACTCCTACTCGCAAATGTTTCCAATTGAGCCCCGTTCAGAAGCAGGCGTCAGAAGTGGAGTCCGGTGGCAAAGTGCGATCACCATTTTCAGGATGTCCGTTCATCTCTCTCTTGACTGTTTTGCGTTCACGAGCCTCGGGTTTGCCCGCCGTTGTTGTAAATGAAAGCTAACGGCTGAGCGTGTAAGCGGACCTCAAGGCCGCTCGTCTCTCGCCTTTTTCCTCCCCCAGAAACAATTTCAGCCTCAACCTTGGCGCATCACGTCGTGGGAAGACGGCGCAGGGTCGTCGGTATGGCCCGTCTCGGGTCCGAGCGCATACCGGCCAGATGTTTACGTTTCCCGTCCCACAAGCTCGACTCCTTTCTAACCCCCGCCGCAAAAACACTGGACCGGATTTTTAATCTCTCACCTTGCAGTCTTGCGACTCGGACCATGTAGAGGACTTGGCGGGTCCCATCAGCGGGCCGCCGCCGTAAGAGCGCGGGAACGTGATGGATTAGATGAATTAGAGGCCGCGTGCGTGCGTGCGTGCAATTCGGAAGGCTGAGCCAGGGCGCGAGAGGGCCGCCGGAGCGCTTTCAAGAGCTCGCAACAGGCCCGACAACGAGCCATTACGCACACATCTTCCCTCACCTTCCTTTTCTTCCTCTGTCCATCGTCACCTTGGCTTCCATCACTCGTTCACCTCCCCTCCTTCTTTTGCTATTCTGTCGCTCTTTGTAACCCCCCACTCCTTTACGCCCGCTCCTCCCCGTGACAGTGTCGTGATTGATGGCGCTCTCGAGGCCTCAGAGCCTCCCCCATCCTCCTCCCCGGGGTCGCACTATCGCATTGTGCGACCCACCGTGTGTGTGTGTGCGTGTGTGCGCGCAATGTCATATCAACACAACTTTCAGTGATCACTAGATCACATCTTAATAGTGTAGGGGGGGAAAAAACAATTAGGGTGATCCAAATGGAGGTTGGCTGTTGATCGCGTTATTCTTGATGTGAATGCTGGAATGGAAACGTCATCACCATCCGACATTCAAAAATGTGCAGCGCATTCAATTAACGTTGTAACTAATTGGCGATGTTCATGAGTTCCCACATGACAACAATTCCACATTTTCCCACAATAAAATTGCTACATTTAGATCGATTTCGCATGACTCGATCCTTCAACGTTCCTTCTCTGCTTCAGACCATTCCACTCATAAAATATTTTCCTCGTTCTAAAAAAAAACAGAAATCCACATTTTCACAGCAAAATTCCCGCATTTTAAGATATCTTTGGCATCATTCTTTCAAAATGGTGGCATGAATTCCATATCGTTCTGTGTCATTTAATATTGCACATCATTCCGCACAAATGAATTCCTCGTCATTTGATTTCAACTTCTCAGCATTTTGGCATTCACACCACGCAATTTCTGGAGAAACACTGAAGCAGGTCTGGTATTTTCATATTTTGATGATCCCAATATTTTTTCCCATATGTACCTACTTCCACATTTCTCAACAGATTAAAACCATTCTGACGTCCAACATAAATAATCAAAATCCCCACATTGATGTCGACTTTTAACAGTTTCACAAGCAATTTCAACCACTCCCGAGTCAAACTGTTCACCTCACTCAGGACATTTTAGCAACCGTTTGTTACTATTCCAGATTTCTGCATGAATGTCGCATCCTCCCTGGTAAAATCCATAAAAATTAATTTACATTTAACACATTTTTTTAAATCTTTCCATATATGTATTTCAACTGATTCAAACCAGCGTCAAATTGTTGACTTTAATTGGGTAAAACAAGCAAAAAATACTCCAAATACATCTTCTAAGAGCCCAAAGATTTATGAAAACCTAATCATGTTTATAATACGTTAAACGAACTTCAGATGTTATCACCACTTTTTTCACATCCTGAGTTTCCCCCTCAAGAAACAGACTATCACCTCATATTAAATGTTTATCCAAGCAACTGAAATCCTTGAAAAATACCACATTTTCCATATAAAATGTCCCACTTCATACATTTGACTGATTTATCGCTTGTCAACCCATTCAAACCATTTGAACTGGTTCAGCATAAATCAAATAAGTATAATTTTTTTTTTATCTCTCTCCGATAATTGACCCCCCCCCCCCATTTTTCATTTTATCTTCAAGTCTCACATTGTACATCGCCTCCATCCTTTCCAATTTATTCTCCAGCATTTCAGTTCCTCTTCAAATCTTCAGCATTCACGCACGACATCGACACAAAAGGCCTTTTTCTCGCGATTGCACATCCTGAACATTTTCCCAATGTTTCCATCTCGCTTTGCCGAGCTGTAGCTTATTGTCTTCCTGCTCCCAGAGCCCCGTTTGACCATGCGTCAATTGAGACCAGTGTCATCTAAGTGGCTTGGCCGTGGTGTTGCTAGGTCTGGTCTCCATGGTAACCAAGGCTGAGACCTCCCCCGGGGGGCCGGAAGCCCCTCCGTGGCCGTGAACTGTACACACAAGGGAGAGCAGACGTCGATTGGCTAGTATTTTTGTTTTTTTTGTTTTTTTTACTGGAGCGATACCTGTGCCAATATGCGCACGCACGCACGCACGCACACACACGCTTTGCTTGTTATGAGGATAGATTGGACTCTGGACAAAGGTCACGGCCAAAGCCGGGGCTGCCCAGACAACCTCTGACCCCAAGATGCTCCCCCACACCCGTCTGTCAGTGTCCTCACGCACACACACACGCGCACGCACAGGTCACGTACAATCACACGACCGCATCTGCTGCCCGATAGGTGGAGGCGTTAGCGTGGAAATCACAGTTGACATTAATCTTGAGCATGTTGACAAAACTGATGGAAATCGATGAAGACGAGATGTTATGGTGTCATTTGGTAATTGGCTCTGTTGCTAACCAAAGCAGCAGCACTTATTGAGGAGCGTCTGAATGTTAAAGATGATCTCATGTGACGTGAGATGATGATTTGTGCCGGTCGACTGGCCGACAGCCGGCCTCGTTTTGTTGCATTTTTTTTTTTTTTTAACCTTACTTATATTGTTATTTATATTACAGGTACTTTTAATATGACGTTACATTTGATGAGTTGAATTCCCGTTTTGTTCAAATGTCCGCCCCCGTTTGTTGCATTATGCGTCAGTAGAAACATTTTCTCAATATATCGATGCTAAATGAAACAATACAGCATTCTAAAAGTGGCGTAAATAAACTATAGATGAGGAAAATGCGGTATCTTACAAGAATCCGTATTAAACTGCGGCAATTGTGAATCCGTCCATGATTTCTGCGCTTCTACTGGGACTTGTGGGAATCTTGTTGCTGTGTCGTGACCAGAAGAGGTCATTGGCCACTTGCCTTCATTCCTCATCGATTTGCGACTCAACAGTGCCACCTTGTGGCCACTTCAACTTACTGTCACATAGCGCATTTCCCCCCCATTTAGGTTGCGGGTAAACTGGAACCAATCACAGCTGACCTTGGCTCCTGTCCAGCCAGTTGCAGGACAATTGATGGACAATTTACACTCTTCGATGAACTTAACAAGAATGTTTCTAGCATAAGGAAGGAACCGATAAAATCATCAAAAGGTGAAACTATGACGCCAAATCTTATCACCTCTCCTGCATTTAGCATAAGTGACAAAAGAGGTCCTCGCTTTTGGACTGTCCCGACGTGCAAGATTAGGACGTGTGCCCAATGAATCATGTCAGAATACCTGGTCGGTCACGCAGGATAAGAATTTACACTGTTGCCAGCATACTTTGATTTGCATTTGAGTGTTTGCTATGTAAGGCCTGAAAGTGTTAGTTAAGAGTGCATAAAAGACAGGAAAGATCT
Source organism: Leptonotus elevatus (assembly GCF_054856555.1). Lineage (NCBI taxonomy): Eukaryota > Metazoa > Chordata > Actinopteri > Syngnathiformes > Syngnathidae > Leptonotus > Leptonotus elevatus. Next base: position 25,141,575 of record NC_141244.1, read on the forward strand.
TAAGTTTGGCATCATTTCACTCTCAAAGGGAAAGTCAAATAAACAATTTAAAAAAAGTTATTTACAGTCATGTTTAATGTGCCCCAATAGTCTTAACATGGCATTTTAATGATTATTGCGTTGGTTTTGTGGAATACGATTTAAGCGGCAAAATCCACCTATTTTTATTCATTTAAAGGTGCGGCCATTTTGCCACTTGCGGCCGACTGAAAATGACGTACGTCACAGTTGCTCGGGACTCATTTATGTTGTATGTTTGTAAGGTTTATACAGTTTTAATGCTCAGAGTGCATTACTAGTGTGTTAGCAAGATTATATATATTTTTATTTATTTATTAGTCCATTATTTTTTCCTCTTGAATGCATTATAGGCAACATAGCAATTTTACTTATACAGAATGCTATATATATATATATATATATATATATATACTTGAATCAATTTAACGTTTTCTTATCATGAATATGTATTCATATTTTTACATACTTGCATTGTGACAAAATTACATTTTCAACTGTTGTCTATTTTCCAATTTGAGTGTCATGCCTATCAGTTAACAATTGCACTTTTAACTCATTACGAATAAATCATATATTAGATCGAGTAGTTTGTGTTTTATTTTTGATCTTAAATTCTATTTTGCAGAGTGATTGTTCTGCCTTTTGTCAGAAATGAACCAATGCTCTTTCTTGAAATGTCATTCATTGGCTTAATTGAAATTTGATGTATGAAAAATACAAGCGGTATTGGTTACTTTATATCGGTGTCGGTGAGTACTTGAACTGGTTTTGGTCTGAAGAAAAGTATTGGACATACCTAATTTCTCTCTCAGCATTTCACATATTGTAGTTGGCTTTCATCTTCTATTAATATTTCTGCTTGAAAAAAATAAAAATAAAATCCTCCCCCAGCCTCGATCTGTTTTTAGCAGCAGTGGGTGTCGCGGATTTACTCCCACCTGCAAACGCAGCTCACGACATTTCCGCCACACAGTCTGGTTCTTGTACGTCTGCTCGCACCTGTGGGACGGCCACCCGTGCGTCCAATCCGTCCCGCGCACGCATACCAGCACAGCACGTTGTGACTCTTTCCTTCCAGTGCCTTTGCACACCACTCAGTGGCACTTTCCAGCTGCGCCGTCACTTTCCACTCCAGTCAGTCATCCACTTGACGTCTTTTGTCCCGCCCACTCTGTCGCACGCTCATCTTCTCTCTTTCTTTCTTTCTTTCTTTCTTTCTTTCTTTCTTTCACTGCAATCCCGCCATCTTCCTCCCTCACCTTTCGGGGCCCACTTCCCACCCTTTTGACCCTCACTTCCTGTCGCGGTGCAGGATGTGGTAGTGAAGGAGGCGGGGCTTAGTGAGTGAGTGAGTGAAAAAAAAAAGAGAGAGAGAGTGACTGTCCTGTGTGTGAGTGTGTAACAGTGAGTTATTCTTGCATTGTTACACTGACTTTATGACGGCGGCAGCTCAATTGCATAAAGCAAGGACTTGTTCTTCGCCACGATGTGGTTGCCAGGTGAGTTTGCGCGACTCCATTTTGGCAACCAATTACCCGCGTGCACGCACGAGCAGCAGGGCAGTGTGTGTGTGTGTGTTGTGCGTACGCGTCTAATTAGCGAGTGGGCGGGCAGTTAGGGTGGACAGGAAAGGTCAGCGTTTATGTTGCCAGTGACGTCACCTTTCACTTTTTCATCTCGTGTGTCTTCATGATCAGCGAAGAGTGTTCAAGTTTGTCAATAATTTGTCTGATTGGCATCAGTGCCTCGTATCAGGCTTGGATTTTTGCCAAATGGTTCCTGTGTCATCGTGCGTAACATTCGAGCTCGTTGATTGATGGTCGGTCGGAGGTCAAGAGAGCTCGTTAGTCCACTCGGCCAATTACTTCTCAAATGTCTCCTCCCTCCCTCAGTGATGCTTCTGAGATGTCTTTTCATGTTATTAATAATTCTCCATATGAGCTGGATAAATTGACGCGATGCGATGATGCTGCAAATTAGGGTCACAAACGAGACGTTTACCGGACTTAAAATGAACCAGATGACAAAATTGCTCCATTTTAAATGCAGACCAATTAAAAGCTGTTACTTTTATTTGTTGTACAGGTGCATGTTTTTTTTTTTTAATATACATGTTTTTTCATTATAACATTGTCACGGTTGTTTCTTCTGCTAATTGGTTGGGGAGGAATCACATGGTTCTACTGCTTTAATAGTTAACACATGTAAAACATTTGATGGGGAAAAAGAGAAGGTGCAATTAAGTTGATTAGATTTGGGCAATGTTCCTTCAAGCCACTTCGTTGTCATTCTTGTTTGTCCCCGAAAGGTCCATACAAACTTGACGAAAGTATCATGCAACAAATGTTATGTCATATTTTGTTGGTTCCATTAAATAAAATAAAAAAATACATTTAATTCCAAATTTGGATAGCAGTCCTTATTTGAATTGCTCTTGTGTGGCCCATGGGCCGTAGTTTGCCCACCCCCCGGGAAATTGTCACGATTTAAGTCTTAATTCAGCAACTTTAGTGACATTTTCAATACTGTTTACAAGATGCTTCGTTTATATCAATTCCGGGGAATGCACAAAATCTGTTTGGGTCCTAAAATAGAATTAACATGAATGCCACAAATTGAAGTAAAAAAGACAAGAAAAATGAACACAGGACAACTAAAATCATAGTCAAACAATCATCGGTGGAAGTAAAAATAAGTTCAGCAGGTATTTCGTTTTTTTTTTCTTTTTTTTTTTGTAATTGCATTGTGAGCTGCATTGAAATGCTCTTGCAGGTTGTCAGAAGTCCACCACTGAAATTGTAAATCAAATATGTCATTGAGTAGCTTCACCCTCCTGTTTTATTGCAGGTCAAAATGACCCACGTGAAAATCCAGAAGAAAAATAAGATGAAACTTCTTCTGCTGGCCTTTTTTTTTTTTCTTGGAAACCCCAAACCCCCCCCCCCCCCCCCCCCCCACTCTCAAATGTGCATCGTTTTATTTGTGATGATTACCTATTGAGCGGGTAACATTGCAACCTTGAAGATTGTTGGGAAAAAAAACAAACACAACAATTGGCTTTAACAAGCTAAGCTAAGCTATCAAGCTAAAGAAATATTACCAAATACATTTTAAAGTTGCTTTTTTTGGGGGGGTATGAAATATACAGTGGTGTTTTGAGATGCTCGTAACACAAACGCTCATGGCTTTTGAGTTACGAGCGCTGTTTGGTGAATTCAACTCCAACTTGCTTGATGGCAAATATTTAATAATTGATAATTGGAAGAGGATTTGAAATTGGAGCGATTTGAGTCTCAGCCATGGTCACGGAACAAATTAAACTCGTATCTCAAGGGCAACACTGTGCAACGTTTTTTATTGTAAGAAAAATTCTGTTCTCATAAACTCCTTATATCATATATTTTTTTACTGCCCACCAATTATGCTACAAAGAAAAACGGCACGAAATAAAATGAAAATTAAATAAATTCATAGTAATGCGTACACTGATAGAGGAGCATTGCTAAAATAATATAATTTGTTATATGCACTTTTCATTGTTCGTAGTTCTCATATTAACATATTTGACAGAAATAATGAAATTTCTCCTGAATTGTGGTCATAAGTTTCTTGAAGAACTTTGGCCAGAGGAAATTATTTGTATCTTTTAGTGTTTGCATTGCACCATATAAACATGACGCTGGATTATACAGCACAAAATGTTGCAAACAGCTGCTGAGATGCATGAGATAACGCATGCCGCATTTAGTCACCGCCGGCCAAATAAGCACTCATTTACTCACGTTTTCTTGAAAATGACGGAAAAAAAAATGGATGTGTTTGTGCGAGTGGAATGTTTGAACTTTTTAATGTTTCCAGTAAGTAACACACACTACTAAACTTATCATGGGGAAGTAACGTGAGGAAGTGAGAGAACGCCAAAGCATCTTGATGTACTGTCCCCGGCACGCCGTTCAGCCGCTACGCTAGCCGGCAACGTCGTGCACACTGTAAAAAAAAAAAAAAAAAAGGAAAAAGAAGAAGTAATATTTACCTGAAAAAAACATAGTAACGTTTTGACCTTCAGCTTGGGAGAAAGCGACTCTACCACCTGAGCCATGCCACTTTTTCTGTATAGCTAATAAACTTTTTTTTCCCATATTATTGTTTAATGAAACATAAAAAGTTGAAATGATTAAAAAAAAAGCCAAATTTATTTGCATTATTTTTATAATCTGATTTCTGACTCGGTGATTTACATTCACACTCCATTTGTTTGCAGAATTTTGCGAAGTCGTAGTGAGCTCTTAGAAGACTGCAAGTCAGTTAACAAATCTCATTCAAGTACATCAACTCTTTCATATTCATTTTATCATTGAATTTATGGTATGTTTTTTTTTTTTTAAGTACCGTACGTGAGAAGAGGACTTTGAAAAATCATCACGTTAAATCGCAACATTGAAGGGGAAAAAACAAAACATTACAAATTTGTCTTGCCAACATTTACTGTACGTATCCACAGTACAGTGCAGATGGACTTCTCTTACATTGGACATATTCGTCCTCCTTTCGGTTGGCAAAACGGTGGCGGGACCGATTTGTTGGCGAACGGATCGTCACGACGACCGTTTTCCGGCACATCTTAGCAATGTGATTATTTTGACCGATGATTGTCAATCATGTCAAACCTCTATGAAATCATTTATTCCAAAGCAGAGACTCCCTGGCATACGGGCGTCACTGAGTCACATGACGGAATCCTGTCCACCGATTGGCCGAATAAGGAATTTCAGGCACTTCCTATTCCTTTGCCGCCTCTGCTGTGTTTTCTTTTTGAGACACTATTAATTAGTGACGACAGTAATAGTTCAACATTACCTACGGTAATTACGATTAGTTAACTAAGAATACGTTGAGCTTGCTTATTTTTCCACATGATTTTTTAAAAAATTCTTTCTTTTGATAATAAAAATTGTATTTCCTAAGGTACATGTTAAATATTGCAATAATATCTATCGCAATATTCACCAACTAGATCGCATGTTTTCTCGATATCGTGAAGCCCTATTTTGTATGTCAAAAGTAGTAAAGGTATCAGTACTCAGTATCGGTAAATCCTCAGCTAATACTTGTATTGGTATCATTCTGAAAAAAAGCGGTATTGAACATCCCTACTATTAATACTTGATCATGTCAAATTGAACATGGTCGAAGCAACGTTGACGTTAATATTGTTGTCCGTTCATATTGCCCACCCATGCCATCAAGCTTAAGCATAAAACAAGGTGAATTACGTGTTGTTTTAAAAGCCATCACATAGCTTAGTGCTAACACCAAATAGCAGCTACGTTGCAGCGCTACAACCTTTGGAGAAATGGATTGAACACAAACTGTGCAGCAGACGTAGACAGACAATGTACTCATATTCAGTCATATTCTTTATCCTCTGCAAAGAACAATAAAACAAGTGCCGACCAGCTGAGAGATCTCAATGAGATTGGTGCCCTGAGATAAGAGCACAATTTGTTCCGGGGCCACACTCGTATCTCAGAGCACTCTGGCATTATCTAATCATCTTTCAAATTGGAATCAATGAAAATGCAATTCATTCACTCTATCCTTTTTTTTTTTTTTCGTTTCATTGATTGTTCTTGTCTGTCTATGTATTTGTTTTAAAGCTTAAACAAGCAAATGCCTTGATGTCAAAAATCAACATTTGCCGTTGACGTATGTGATGGGTTTGTGGGGGTGAGTGAGTTATTATGCAGGTGGCGTGATATAATTAGTTGGTCGTTGGGCTGATTTGCATGTTTTCACAAAGGGGAAGTGGCTGTGTGCGTGCGTGCGTGCGTGCGTGCGTGCGTGCGCGCGTGCGCGTGCGCGCGCGTGTGCTAAAGGCTCTCAAATAACTGCAACGCGGTGAGTTGGCGAGGAAAAAATGAGTTGAAAAAGCTTTAGATAGTACCGAAACGTGAAGAGTTTCAACCAGCAATCCACGAGGACTCGCGACCAATCACACACACGCGACCTTTCGAGCGTCCGAACAAGTTTCTCTCATGCAAACTCGTCGAGTTAAATTTAACCTGAGCTCAACCTACTCTTTTTATTTGGAAAGTATGAATGAATGAAAACAAGTGGGCCCTGTGAAAGATTCACCCACGCTCGGCGTACAGTGAGAGGGGGGGGGGGGGGGGGGGTTGGGGGCGCTGCGGTGTGACAGCACTCTCCCACCCTGCACCTCAAGTCGCCGCTCTTTCCTGTTGTCATCAACAAACGCTGGCCGGCCCACATTTGACGACGTCTTGTCTGTGCGTTGCAGATATCAGGATGCCGAGGCCGGCTGAGCTTGACAAACTTGGCGCCGACTCACCGCTGGACAGCACAAGTGACAACAACACACACACGCACACACACACGCACACACACACGCACACACACACATATTTAAACATACATGACAGCTGGCCAAAGGCTGCTTGAGGTTCGTCAGACAATTCAGCACACAAATGTGTTTTACTAGTTTTACAAACTGTGCGGGCACTACGAGTGAAGTGCTTAGACCAGGTCAACTTTTATAAAAAAAAAATAATAATAAAAAAAATAATAATAATAAAAATTATTCGGAGCTAGGCATGGGCTGATCACCAATTTGACGGTTCAGCGTGGTTTGAAAAAGTCAAGGTTTCACTAACCGCTAAAACTGTCACTGCTAAATAAGGGCAAGGGGACTCCTAAGCACAGCTCAATATGATTGGTTGCTTGCACAGTCGAGTAAACGAGCCGCCTCCTTTGGAGTTAATTATTTTTAATGAACCTTTTAGTCTTTTTTTTTTCTCCTTCAAGGTGAAAGAGACACTGCAACTGCAAACATGAATGCTTTTTTTTTTTTTTTTGCAAAAGTGCCACCAGTTACTAGTTTGACCCAAGGACAACATGAGTATCCCACGGGCCTGTTCAAAAAGATAGCACACCTTTGATGGGACACTGTGACTTACTAAGAAAAATTAAAACAGAAGAAGGTTAACATTTATTTTGTTTAAAAATCAATTTAATGGTTCAGTGAGGGGAAATCTGTATTTAATTAGCCACATTTGTAAAAACAGGTCATTTTAGAGCTGTCACTTTAACACTTTGATACCACAGTGCCATTATTTATTTATTTAGTTTTTATTTTAGGGGCACAATTAGAACATTTATGGGCACACACTGTAAATTGACTTGTGTACATGCTTACATTTACTTGAAGTGGGCTAAAGTATGGAGCAGGAGTTATGTCATTTAAAATATTTAAGAATATTAAAAAAAAAAAAAAAATGAGCAAATGGACTGGTTGCACATTGTCGAGTAGATGAAAAATGAATTTGGATTTGTTGCCCATGTTTTCATTCTTTACAATTTTGTCTGTCTACTTACTTGTCAGTCCATCATCGTGTGCAAAATGCACTTGACCGTTTTTTTGGTCTTTTCCTCTTTCCTGTACCGCGTGTCGCGCTCATTCGCCGCTTTCTTGTTTTTTCCTTGCAGATTCCGAGCGCAATGGATCTGAATCCAATCATCAGGTACGTCCAACTCATCGCCCGCCGCTCCAACCCGGTTCCTGTCGTGCTTGTGCGAACCAGGGTGGCTATTAAGTGAGCCGACACCGCTGACTTTTCGGCATGGCGAGGGTACACACCCTGGAATGGTCGCCAATCACAACTGTTAGACAACCCATATATCATCACGTAACCTCAGAAGTTGCCATGAACATTTCATATTTACTGTCTTCATACTGTATTGCATTCCTGGCGATCTGTGCACTGACCTCACTAAAAAGTCAGGCCATTTCATTGGCACATATGAACTCATTCAATGGCAGCCATTTTCACTGAAGCAACCCCCTTCGCTCCCGGCTGTTTGACTGGATTTTGACTGATTTTGCAAGGCCCACAAAATATTGTGTTATATTGCTATAAAAACATGGAACCGACCAAAAGAAAGATAAGAGTCTCTTCTTTCATTGGGAAAAAAAAACTTAATTTATCTGTTTATGTTTTTGCAGCAATTAACATTAGAATGTAAGTTTCATCATTATTCACAAATCTTGTTTAAAACAGTGGGGGGAGCCTTTTTGCAACATGGCCCTGGCTGAGCTCTTATACTCTGCTGCTACCTGCTGTCCGTTTTTTTGTAATCATTGCTTTAGGCGACCTCTTCATGTCAGAAGCTGCATCAAAGCCTTCTGTATGCTCCAGTATAAAAAACACACACATAAAAAACGTATCTTCGGGAGCATGGTCATATTTAAAATAGAACATATTTCTACGTTTTTGGGAGCAAACGAGTTAATTATGCTTCAAAGGATAAATCAATTACAAAATGATTCAAATATTTACTTGACATTTACATTCCAACAAAGCACAGTGTCATTTTTTTGTTTTTTTTATAAAGGCAGCGATCCCTAAACTTTATTTAGTGACCTTATCATGTGAATCGTTTTGAAGGACTGGCAACAAACAAAATCAAAGGATTACAAATGTCACCGTTACGACATAAGCTTCGACGAGCCCGGACGTATTCTGACAACTGTTACGACGGTACAGATGCCATCTGATGAATAAAGTTCTCATTAGCACATTATTGGACTTAATCATGGACATTTCATTTCATTTTTGTGTCCCGCTGTTGTTGGTTATTCATATGTTCCCTGCCATCTACTGGCGACCAATCCAGGGCGTACCAACATCAGCTGCAATCAGCTGCAGCACGCAATCGCGGCGATGCAATATGTATTTGAATCCCCGCTGGAGTAAACTTGATGTCCCAAAATAATGTTCGTGAAATCCGAACTTCGCCCGCAAAACCTTTGAGTCAAAACAAAATGATTGTCACATTTCCTGGTACGTGGTTTGCTCTCCTTGGAAATGAAAAATCACTTCTTCAATCAATCCTTCAATTCTGTCCTTTTTCTCTTCATCAAGGCTCAGTCAATGAAGGTCAATCCCTTTTCCCTTTCACCGAGCCTGAGCAGCAGCAAGGTAAGTGGCTTTTGTGAGTCTGCGTGTGTGCGTGTGTGTGTGTGTGTGTGTGCGTGCGTGCGTGCGTGCGCGCGCGTATTCATGTTTGCTCGTCTTTTGTGTCTTAACGTGGTGCAGAAAATTGCTTGACAGCAAGCGGGAGTGCTCAGACTTGCTCCTTTTGTGTTCCTGCCCTAAGTAAACAAGCAGGCCCACTATTTGGCAGCCCATAATCCCCCCCCCCCGTCGCATTTCCCAGAACGCCAAAATAAAATGAATGGCTGCATTTGCATATGCCGTGGAAGAAATGCAAACGAGTGGGCGGGACTTTTGCAGTTGGGACATGCTCCATCCCGGAAGGAACTTCCATTGCTTTGTGCATGTAAAAAGAAAACACAAAATCTTGCCAGGGATGTTAATTGTACACAGATACTCATCTATTAATTCTGCAAAAATTATTAAAATAGGTCTGCAAATTTTCAGACGCCCCCCCCCCCCAAAAAAAAATGCAGAGGGGATAGGGACTGAGTATAATTGATGCCATTATAAATACACTGAAAAACATTTTTTTTTTCTGACTCAAATATTTTTTTTTCAGATAAACTGCCACTAAGCATTTCCCACATAAAATGGAGGTTCCCAACATTTAAAAACAAAACAAAAAAAAACATGAGAAAACTGTATGAGGGGGTCCACTGTAACATTATTGCATTTTATACTTGAGATTGTCTTTTCTGTGTGTAATCATCAAATCTACCTGTCGTATGTCTGCGTGTATTATACCGCCCCCTGGTGGCCAAGGTGCATATGAGCAGCCAAAATCCAACTGAATTCTGAAGCACAGACGGTTTGTTAAATTCTATAAAATGATGTTATTAGTGTATGTTTTTGTAAAGTAAAATACTGAAGCGTGCTATTTTTCTTATTAGAAAAGCATGTTATAAAAAATATATATTTTTGTTTTTTAGTTGGCTCGAAGTGATTGCTTGCGTTTCATTTCAACGGGAGATGATCGTGTTTTGCATTCATACATTCTGCAACTATTTGATAATATAAACAATAATTAAAAAAAAAAAAACATTGTCGCAAAATTGCCTTAAAAAGATCTTAAGTGTCACGTTTTACTTCTTTAACCTGCTGACCTCCTCTGCATGTTCCTGTTTGTGTTTTATATTTTATATCCTTTCAGAATAAGATGGAAGAGTGCGGCGAAATGTCCCCGGCACTTCCTCCCTCTCACGGGCCCACCCCCTCCCAGACGGCACTGCAACACACACAACTCATGCTGACCGGCTCGCAGCTGGCAGGGGTGAGACCTCGCACGCACGCGCGCGCGCACGCACGCGCGCACACACTGGCAGGCTGTGTTCAGAATCATGCATTAAACTGGTCTCTCACTGAATGCGGCGAATGCTTGCCAGTGGCGTTTTTTTCTTTTTCTTTTTCTTAATTAGCACAACAAAAAGTGATACAGTTTGCAAACCTTTGCAACCTTTTACAAACCCCACATTCACGAGGAAGCATTTGCCACTCGGCGAGATACCAGCTTGACATACCAATTTCTATGTAGTAAATGAAAACAAAAATAATTAACTGCAATGTCGATGAGTGTGTTTTACAAAGTTGATACAAACCAAAATGTTTGTGTTGTGATGTCTGGGGCTGCAGCTAGCAAATATTTTATTATTATTAGTATTCTGCAGGTAATCCGAGTAAACGGTTAAAATCGTATTTTGCGTTCTTAAACATAATGTGAGGCACAGGCATTTTTGTCCACTTGGGGTCGCCATCCTCAATTTCGACTGTCGTATCTGTGACGTTGAGTGTGTGTGGCTTTAAAAGACGTGGCCTGGCTTGGTGAGTGATGTGGACGTCAGCAAATTCATTGGCTGTTAAGGGACTAACCCATTAGCCAGCCTGCGTTTCGACGGACTCGTTTTGACCATCGGCAACTCGTGAACGAATGAATTTATTGCGGGTTTGTTTGCGTTATTCGATTAATTGTTTCAGGACAATTTTTTTATTATTTTGCTGACTTTTTTTGAGGGGGGGGGGTGTTTGAATGTCATCTTTGTTTCATGAGGTAGTGTGTTATTAAAAGAAAAAAAACTGGATTTTTTTTTCTTTTTGTGACAATTTGAAAAAAAGTGTAAAAAAAAATGGATTTTTTTTTCTTTTTGTGACAATTTGAAAAAAAGTGTAAAAAAAAATATGGATTTTTTTTTCTTTTTGTGACAATTTGAAAAAAAGTGTAAAAAAAAAAAAATCTGCCGATGAATCGGTCGGGCCGTCAGGAAGCGATTTCAAACACAGCCATATTGTGACGCCCTCTCCCTTGCACTCTTTGCTTTGCCTCGCAACTTCTTAACACTTGCCTCTCCCGCTACGGCGCCGCTTCCAGCTGACGGCTCTGTTGCCGGCACAGCAGCAGCTCCTGTTGCAGCAGGCCCAGGCTCAGCTGCTGGCCGCCGCCGTGCAGCAGTCCAGCGCCGCGCACGCCGCTCACGCCGCCCAAGCTCAGGCAGCGGCTGCGGCGGCAGCCAATCAGCAGGCCCACAAGCAGCAGCAGCAGGCGCAGGCGCAGCAGCAGCAGCAGCAGCAGCAGCAGCAGCAGCAGCAGGCGGGACAAACAGGCCAGCAGGGTCAGGGACAGAGCACACAGGAACACACTGCCCAAAGCGTCCCTGCCCCGCATCCTCCGCCCCAGCTTGCCCTCTCTCAGCCTATCCAGCTCACCGCCCAGGTACTGGCAGCCAATCGGAGCCATCGAGGGCCGACCGAGCCAGCCTTTGCAACAGCGCTTCTCAAACTGACGTCACACAAACTGAAGTCCAAATTACTTGCAATACTTAGTTTGTCATATCTTTAGTTTTTCCTTAGAAGGGCACGAAGCTAACACCTGCGTGCTCATTTTTTCCATGCAACTTGTTTTTTTTGTGCTTTTTCTGAAATGCCCTAAGAAGGTAGTTATTGGTGTCAAGGAAGAAACGTTAAGATTTCTTTGTGGCAAGTGAGGATCTCGGTCGAGCTCGAGTTGCTTGTGGAAGCAAAGTGAAAAAGGTCAAGCTAACAAGAAATTGGGCTTTGTTGTATACCGACAGTTGCTATTTTTGAAGAACTTTGGAGTATTTTTCTTTCTTCCCTGCAATTAATTTGAGAGGAAATTATATGCACATTTTTGTGATTTTTAGCAGCAGAAGAACGGTCGGTACAGTACTCGACTATTAACCAGGGTGTTGGCGCCATCTTGTGGCATCGTTGGGCTTTACAGAAAGAGCACACAAATAGTGAGATCTGAATGTAATTGGCTATTTAACAAGAAAAGAAAACAAGTTTGAGAACCCCTGCTTCACAATTCCCCTTTTTCACCTGGCATGCCCCCCCCTCCCCCCGACCCCCCCTTCACTTCTGCCGCCACCTTATCGTGTCACATGGTCACAATTGTTGCGTTCTGGTCTTCATCAGGACATCCAGCACTTGCTGCACCTGCAGCAGCAACTGGTGTTGATGCCCAGCCACTCGCTGCCGTCGCCTGCGCAGTTCCTCCTCCCGCAAGCGCAGCAGGGCCAGCAGGGTACGAGTGAAACGTTTTTTTGGTGCCAAAAAAGGGATTCCGTTAACGTTGACTTGACGTCATGATTGATTGCAGGACTCCTATCGACGCCAAATCTTATTTCGCTACCTCAACCAAACCAAGGGAGCCTGCTTTCGAGTCGAATGGGTGTGCAAGCACAGGTAGGAGGAAGACTTCATGAATTACAATACAGACGAGGAGAAGAGATAAGGAACCAAATTTGGTTACGTTCCTATGACGGGCAACGCGATTAGTGTTGGGAAATGCAAATTGAGGCCAAAATGGAGTGCACTACTTGGTTGCCACCAGCAGAGGCGCTCTTGGAAGAACACCGTAAAGCCAGCTCGGTCCCACTGTACAAACATCCTGCTGAAAAATAAATGCCAGAAACAGGAGTTCAGAACATTCAGAAGTTCCCCCCCATCCCATTAAAATAATAGAAGTCAATTAAGAGACTACTGATAATAATGTAAACAAATGACATTCCCTATAAGTAGTACAGGTTATTGCATGAATAATAATTCCAATTTATTATTTCTTATGTTTAATTTGTGAAATGAATAATAAATGCCCAGTCCTACATATAATGCCGTTTTTTTAAATTCTGAAAATATGCTGTATTAGATTACAATATAACATTATTGTTATAAAAGTAATTTAATTAACACACAGAATGAGTTTTTAAATGTTTGTCATTTATTTCGGGTTGCTAAAAGAAGTCATTAAAATATGAAATGTAAATATTTCCGTTTTTTTAAAAAAAAAGCCAGAAAAAAGATTTATTCTTCACTTTTCCATTCACATTTCTTCATGTCAACATTTCATTTCTTTTTTTATTTAATTAAATCAATTTAATAAATAAATGTGTTAATACGTTACAATATATTTCATTAATAAATAAAATAAATACATTAAGCCATTAATGAAGAACTATAATGTTTTATTTATTACACTATATAAATAAATGCTTGAAATGAAATTGGCGACACAAAATGATTCAAGATTCATTTCTACATGAAAAGAATATTTGCGCTCTTTGCTGCCGGCGATGTCCGATTTCAGCGAGACAAGAGCCTGGAGGTGAGCGGAGGCCTGACCTCGGTGCCCCCCCACCCCGAGGAACCCAGCGACCTGGAGGAGCTGGAGCAGTTTGCCCGCACTTTCAAACAGAGACGCATCAAACTGGGCTTCACGCAGGTAAGCGACGCCCCCGTCGTCGGCGTCCCGCCCCGTGGCTTTTGTTGCGGGCCGGTCAACGTGTGGCGGCCGCCGTTGCGCGCAGGGAGACGTCGGCCTGGCCATGGGGAAGCTGTACGGCAACGACTTCAGCCAGACCACCATCTCCCGCTTTGAGGCCCTCAACCTGAGCTTTAAGAACATGTGCAAGCTCAAGCCGCTGCTGGAGAAGTGGCTCAACGACGCAGGTTGGTCCTTCGTCCTTCCTGATGATGATGATGATGATGATGATGATGATGACGATGACGGCGATGATGACGATGTCGGTGCCGGACCGCCTTCCCTTGCAGAGACCATGTCCATGGACAGCACCCTTCCCAGCCCCAGCTCGCTGTCGTCGCCCTCGCTGGGCTTCGACGGCATGCCCGGCCGCCGCAGGAAGAAGAGAACCAGCATCGAGACCAACGTGCGCGTCGCCCTCGAGCACGCGTTCTTGGCGGTAAGGACAACTTTTGCAAAGACGCTTGAATTTCAATTTCAGCTCCGTATTCATAATGATCCAGACTGATTACGCAAAAAAAAAACATGATTCAATTGATTAAATTGTAAAGGACAATCTCACACATTAAAAGTAATCCAAAGTGTTTTTAAAATGTTGTATTTAAATATTTGAATTAAAACATCAAAACTTTCTAAACATTGCTGATCATTTTTTATTTAATTTTTTCGCCGTGATCATTTACATTGTTGACGTACTATTAAGAGACAAACATACATTAACGCTATTGCTGATCCAAAATCCTTTTATATATTTTTATAGTTTTTTGAATACAAATGTTTTTGATCATTGTTGATTAAATGCTAATTCAAAACAAAATTGTCCTTTTGACCGTTTTAGAAATACTTTTTTTTTTTTTTTATTAATATTGCTCCCCGCGACCCTTGTTGAGGACAAGCGGTAAAGAAAATGGATGGGTGGATTAATATTGCTTAAATGCTGAGAAAAAAAGCATTGATTGTTAAATAATAAAATAAAAATAGTATATTTTTAACAATTGTATTTATTACAATTGTTCACGTTAGTGAATCTGAAATATTTTTTTTATGTATTTTTGGGATTTTTTATATTTAAACTAGGGTTAGGGTTTCAAAGTAGGGTTTTAAACTAGGGTTAGGGTTTCAAAGTAGGGTTTTAAACTAGGGTTAGGGTTTCAAAGTAGGGTTTTAAACTAGGGTTAGGGTTTCAAAGTAGGGGTTTAAACTAAGGTTAGGGTTTCAAAGTAGGGTTTTAAACTAGGGTTAGGGTTTCAAAATAGGGTTTAAAACTAGGGTTAGGGTTTCAAAGTAGGGGTTTAAACTAGGGTTAAGGTTTCAAAGTAGGGTTTTAAACTAGGGTTAGGGTTTCAAAATAGGGTTTAAAACTAGGGTTAGGGTTTCAAAGTAGGGGTTTAAACTAGGGTTAGGGTTTCAAAGTAAGGTTTTAAACTAGGGTTAGGGTTTCAAAGAAGGGTTTAAAACTAGGGTTAGGGTTTCAAAGTAGGGTTTTAAACTAGGAATAGGGTTACAAAGTAGGGTTTTAAACTAGGGTTAGGGTTTCAAAGAATGGTTTACAACTAGGGTTAGGGTTTCAAAGTAGGGTTTAAAACTAGGGTTAGGGTTACAAAGTAGGGTTTAAAACTAGGGTTAGGGTTTCAAAGTAGGGTTTTAAACTAGGGTTAGGGTTTCAAAGTAGGGGTTTAAACTAGGGTTAGGGTTTCAAAGAAGGGTTTACAACTAGGGTTAGGGTTTCAAAGAAGGGTTTAAAACTAGGGTTAGGGTTTCAAAGTAGGGTTTAAAACTAGGGTTAGGGTTTCAAAGTAGGGTTTTAAACTAGGGTTAGGGTTTCAAAGTAGGGTTTTAAACTAGGGTTAGGGTTTCAAAGTAGGGTTTTAAACTAGGGTTAGGGTTTCAAAGTAAGGGTTTAAACTAGGGTTAGGGTTTCAAAGTAAGGTTTTAAACTAGGGTTAGGGTTTCAAAGAAGGGTTTAAAACTAGGGTTAGGGTTTCAAAGTAGGGTTTTAAACTAGGAATAGGGTTACAAAGTAGGGTTTTAAACTAGGGTTAGGGTTTCAAAGAATGGTTTACAACTAGGGTTAGGGTTTCAAAGTAGGGTTTAAAACTAGGGTTAGGGTTACAAAGTAGGGTTTTAAACTAGGGTTAGGGTTTTAAACTAGGGTTAGGGTTTCAAAGTAGGGTTTTAAACTAGGGTTAGGGTTTCAAAGTAGGGTTTTAAACTAGGGTTAGGGTTTCAAAGTAGGGTTTTAAACTAGGGTTAGGGTTTAAAACTAGGGTTAGGGTTTCAAAGTAGGGGTTTAAACTAGGGTTAGGGTTTCAAAGTAGGGGTTTAAACTAGGGTTAGGGTTTCAAAGTAGGGTTTTAAACTAGGGTTAGGGTTTCAAAATAGGGTTTAAAACTAGGGTTAGGGTTTCAAAGTAGGGTTTTAAACTACGGTTAAGGTTTCAAAGTAGGGTTTTAAACTAGGGTTAGGGTTTCAAAATAGGGTTTAAAACTAGGGTTAGGGTTTCAAAGTAGGGGTTTAAACTAGGGTTAGGGTTTCAAAGTAAGGTTTTAAACTAGGGTTAGGGTTTCAAAGAAGGGTTTAAAACTAGGGTTAGGGTTTCAAAGTAGGGTTTTAAACTAGGAATAGGGTTACAAAGTAGAGTTTTAAACTAGGGTTAGGGTTTCAAAGAATGGTTTACAACTAGGGTTAGGGTTTCAAAGTAGGGTTTAAAACTAGGGTTAGGGTTACAAAGTAGGGTTTAAAACTAGGGTTAGGGTTTCAAAGTAGGGTTTTAAACTAGGGTTAGGGTTTCAAAGTAGGGGTTTAAACTAGGGTTAGGGTTTCAAAGAAGGGTTTACAACTAGGGTTAGGGTTTCAAAGAAGGGTTTGGTTAGGGTTTCAAAGTAGGGTTTAAAACTAGGGTTAGGGTTTCAAAGTAGGGTTTTAAACTAGGGTTAGGGTTTCAAAGTAGGGTTTTAAACTAGGGTTAGGGTTTCAAAGTAGGGTTTTAAACTAGGGTTAGGGTTTCAAAGTAGGGGTTTAAACTAGGGTTAGGGTTTCAAAGTAAGGTTTTAAACTAGGGTTAGGGTTTCAAAGAAGGGTTTAAAACTAGGGTTAGGGTTTCAAAGTAGGGTTTTAAACTAGGAATAGGGTTACAAAGTAGGGTTTTAAACTAGGGTTAGGGTTTCAAAGAATGGTTTACAACTAGGGTTAGGGTTTCAAAGTAGGGTTTAAAACTAGGGTTAGGGTTACAAAGTAGGGTTTTAAACTAGGGTTAGGGTTTTAAACTAGGGTTAGGGTTTCAAAGTAGGGTATTAAACTAGGGTTAGGGTTACAAAGTAGGGTTTAAACTAGGGTTAGGGTTTCAAAGTAGGGTTTTAAACTAGGGTTAGGGTTTCAAAATAGGGGTTTAAACTAGGGTTAGGGTTTCAAAGTAAGTTTTAAACTAGGGTTAGGGTTTCAAAGTAGGGTTTTAAACTAGGGTTAGGGTTTCAAAGAATGGTTTACAACTAGGGTTAGGGTTTCAAAGTAGGGTTTAAAACTAGGGTTATGGTTACAAAGTAGGGTTTTAAACTAGGGTTAGGGTTTCAAAGTAGGGTTTAAAACTAGGGTTAGGGTTTCAAAGTAGAGGTTTAAACTAGGGTTAGGGTTTTAAAGTAGGGGTTTAAACTAGGGTTAGGGTTTAAAAGTAGGGTTTAAAACTAGGGTTAGGGTTTCAAAGTAGGGGTTTAAACTAGGGTTAGGGTTTCAAAGTAGGATTTAAAACTAGGGTTAGGGTTTCAAAGTAGGGTTTTAAACTAGGGTTAGGGTTTCAAAGAAGGGTTTAAAACTAGGGTTAGGGTTTCAAAGTAGGGGTTTAAACTAGGGTTAGGGTTTCAAAGAAGGGTTTAAAACTAGGGTTAGGGTTTCAAAGTAGGGTTTAAAACTAGGGTGAGGGTTTCAAAGTAGGGTTTTAAACTAGGGTTAGGGTTTCAAAGTAGGGGTTTAAACTAGGGTTAGGGTTTCAAAGTAGGGTTTTAAACTAGGGTTAGGGTTTCAAAGTAGGGTTTTAAACTAGGGTTAGGGTTTCAAAGTAGGGGTTTAAACTAGGGTTAGGGTTTCAAAGTAGGGTTTTAAACTAGGGTTAGGGTTTCAAAGTAGGGTTTTAAACTAGGGTTAGGGTTTCAAAGTAGGGGTTTAAACTAGGGTTAGGGTTTCAAAGTAGGGTTTAAAACTAGGGTTAGGGTTTCAAAGTAGGGTTTTAAACTAGGGTTAGGGTTTCAAAGTAGGGGCTTAAACTAGGGTTAGGGTTTTAAAGTAGGGGTTTAAACTAGGGTTAGGGTTTAAAACTAGGGTTAGGGTTTCAAAGTAGGGGTTTAAACTAGGGTTAGGGTTTCAAAGTAGGGTTTAAAACTAGGGTTAGGGTTTCAAAGTAGGGTTTTAAACTAGGGTTAGGGTTTCAAAGAAGGGTTTAAAACTAGGGTTAGGGTTTCAAAGTAGGGGTTTAAACTAGGGTTAGGGTTTCAAAGAAGGGTTTAAAACTAGGGTTAGGGTTTCAAAGTAGGGTTTAAAACTAGGGTGAGGGTTTCAAAGTAGGGTTTTAAACTAGGGTTAGGTTTCAAAGTAGGGGTTTAAACTAGGGTTAGGGTTTCAAAGTAGGGGTTTAAACTAGGGTTAGGGTTTCAAAGTAGGGTTTTAAACTAGGGTTAGGGTTTCAAAGTAGGGGTTTAAACTAGGGTTAGGGTTTCAAAGTAGGGTTTTAAACTAGGGTTAGGGTTTCAAAGTAGGGGTTTAAACTAGGGTTAGGGTTACAAAGTAGGGTTTTAAACTAGGGTTAGGGTTTCAAAGTAGGGTTTAAAACTAGGGTTAGGGTTTCAAAGTAGGGTTTTAAACTAGGGTTAGGGTTTCAAAGAAGGGTTTAAAACTAGGGTTAGGGTTTCAAAGTAGGGGTTTAAACTAGGGTTAGGGTTTCAAAGAAGGGTTTAAAACTAGGGTTAGGGTTTCAAAGTAGGGTTTAAAACTAGGGTGAGGGTTTCAAAGTAGGGTTTTAAACTAGGGTTAGGGTTTCAAAGTAGGGGTTTAAACTAGGGTTAGGGTTTCAAAGTAGGGTTTTAAACTAGGGTTAAGGTTAAAAAGTAGGGTTTAGAACTAGGGTTAAGGTTTCAAGTAGGGTTTTAAACTAGGGTTAGGGTTTCAAAGTAGGGTTTAAAACTAGGGTTAGGGTTACAAAGTAGGGTTTTAAACTAGGGTTAGGGTTTCAAAGTAGGGGTTTAAACTAGGTTTAGGGTTACAAAGTAGGGTTTTAAACTAGGGTTAGGGTTTCAAAGTAGGGGTTTAAACTAGGGTTAGGGTTTCAAAGTAGGGGTTTAAACTAGGGTTAGGGTTTCAAATTAGGGGTTTAAACTAGGGTTAGGGTTTCAAATTAGGGGTTTAAACTAGGGTTAGGGTTTCAAAGTAGGGTTTAAAACTAGGGTTAGGGTTACAAAGTAGGGTTTTAAACTAGGGTTAGGGTTTCAAAGTATGGTTTTAAACTAATATTAGGGTTTCAAAGTAGGTTTTTAAACTAGGGTTAGGGTTTCAAAGTAGGGTTTAAAACTAGGGTTAGGGTTTCAAAGTAGGGTTTTAAACTAGGGTTAGGGTTTCAAAGTAGGGGTTTAAACTAGGGTTAGGGTTTCAAAGTAGGGGTTTAAACTAGGGTTAGGGTTTCAAAGTAGGGTTTTAAACTAGGGTTAGGGTTTCAAAGTAGGGTTTTAAACTAGGGTTAGGGTTACAAAGTAGGGTTTTAAACTAGGGTTAGGGTTTCAAACTAGGGTTAGGGTTTCAAAGTAGGGGTTTAAACTAGGGTTAGGGTTTCAAAGTAAGGTTTAAAACTAGGGTTAGGGTTTCAAAGTAGGGTTTTAAACTAGGGTTAGGTTTTCAAAGTAGGGTTTTAAACTAGGGTTAGGGTTTCAAAGAAGGGTTTAAAACTAGGGTTAGGGTTTCAAAGTAGGGGTTTAAACTAGGGTTAGGGTTTCAAAGTAGGGTTTTAAACTAGGGTTAGGGTTTCAAAGTAGGGGTTTAAACTAGGGTTAAGGTTTCAAAGTAGGGGTTTAAACTAGGGTTAGGGTTTCAAAGTAGGGTTTTAAACTAGGGTTAGGGTTTCAAAGTAGGGTTTAAAACTAGGGGTAGGGTTTCAAAGTAGGGTTTTAAACTAGGGTTAGGTTTTCAAAGTAGGGGTTTAAACTAGGGTTAGGGTTTCAAAGTAGGGTTTTAAACTAGGGTTAGGGTTTCAAAGTAGGGGTTTAAACTAGGGTTAGGGTTTCAAAGAAGGGTTTAAAACTAGGGTTAGGGTTTCAAAGTAGGGTTTAAAACTAGGGTTAGGGTTTCAAAGTAGGGGTTTAAACTAGGGTTAGGGTTTTAAAGTAGGGGTTTAAACTAGGGTTAGGGTTTAAAAGTAGGGTTTAAAACTAAGGTTAGGGTTTCAATGTAGGGTTTTAAACTAGGGTTAGGGTTTCAAAGAAGGGTTTAAAACTAGGGTTAGGGTTTCAAAGTAGGGGTTTAAACTAGGGTTAGGGTTTCAAAGTAGGGTTTAAAACTAGGGTTAGGGTTTCAAAGTAGGGTTTTAAACTAGGGTTAGGGTTTCAAAGTAGGGTTTTAAACTAGGGTTAGGGTTTCAAAGTAGGGTTTTAAACTAGGGTTAGGGTTTTAAAGTAGGGGTTTAAACTAGGGTTAGGGTTTCAAAGTAGGGTTTTAAACTAGGGTTAGGGTTTCAAAGTAGGGGTTTAAACTAGGGTTAGGGTTACAAAGTAGGGTTTTAAACTAGGGTTAGGGTTTCAAAGTAGGGGTTAAAACTAGGGTTAGGGTTTCAAAGTAGGGTTTTAAACTAGGGTTAGGGTTTCAAAGTAGGGGTTTAAACTAGGGTTAGGGTTTCAAAGTAGGGTTTTAAACTAGGGTTAGGGTTTCAAAGTAGGGTTTTAAACTAGGGTTAGGGTTTCAAAGTAGGGTTTTAAACTAGGGTTAGGGTTACAAAGTAGGGTTTTAAACTAGGGTTAGGGTTTCAAACTAGGGTTAGGGTTTCAAAGTAGGGGTTTAAACTAGGATTAGGGTTTCAAAGTAAGGTTTAAAACTAGGGTTAGGGTTTCAAAGTAGGGTTTTCAAACTAGGGTTAGGGTTTCAAAGTAGGGTTTTAAACTAGGGTTAGGGTTTCAAAGAAGGGTTTAAAACTAGGGTTAGGGTTTCAAAGTAGGGGTTTAAACTAGGGTTAGGGTTTCAAAGTAGGGTTTTAAACTAGGGTTAGGGTTTCAAAGTAGGGGTTTAAACTAGGGTTAGGGTTTCAAAGTAGGGGTTTAAACTAGGGTTAGGGTTTCAAAGTAGGGTTTTAAACTAGGGTTAGGGTTTCAAAGTAGGGTTTTAAACTAGGGTTAGGGTTTCAAAGTAGGGTTTAAAACTAGGGTTAGGGTTTCAAAGTAGGGTTTTAAACTAGGGTTAGGGTTTCAAAGTAGGGGTTTAAACTAGGGTTAGGGTTTCAAAGTAGGGTTTTAAACTAGGGTTAGGGTTTCAAAGTAGGGGTTTAAACTAGGGTTAGGGTTTCAAAGAAGGGTTTAAAACTAGGGTTAGGGTTTCAAAGTAGGGTTTTAAACTAGGGTTAGGGTTTCAAAGTAGGGGTTTAAACTAGGGTTAGGGTTTCAAAGTAGGGTTTAAAACTAGGGTTAGGGTTTCAAAGTAGGGTTTTAAACTAGGGTTAGGGTTTCAAAGAAGGGTTTAAAACTAGGGTTAGGGTTTCAAAGTAGGGGTTTAAACTAGGGTTAGGGTTTCAAAGTAGGGGTTTAAACTAGGGTTAGGGTTACAAAGTAGGGTTTTAAACTAGGGTTAGGGTTTCAAAGTAGGGGTTAAAACTAGGGTTAAGGTTAAAAAGTAGGGTTTAGAACTAGGGTTAGAGTTTCAAGTAGGGTTTTAAACTAGGGTTAGGGTTTCAAAGTAGGGTTTAAAATTAGGGTTAGGGTTACAAAGTAGGGTTTTAAACTAGGGTTAGGGTTTTAAAGTAGGGGTTTAAACTAGGGTTAGGGTTACAAAGTAGGGTTTTAAACTAGGGTTAGGGTTTCAAAGTAGGGGTTTAAACTAGGGTTAGGGTTTCAAAGTAGGGGTTTAAACTAGGGTTAGGGTTTCAAATTAGGGGTTTAAACTAGGGTTAGGGTTTCAAAGTAGGGTTTAAAACTAGGGTTAGGGTTACAAAGTAGGGTTTTAAACTAGGGTTAGGGTTTCAAAGTATGGTTTTAAACTAGGGTTAGGGTTTCAAAGTAGGTTTTTAAACTAGGGTTAGGGTTTCAAAGTAGGGTTTAAAACTAGGGTTAGGGTTTCAAAGTAGGGTTTTAAACTAGGGTTAGGGTTTCAAAGTAGGGGTTTAAACTAGGGTTAGGGTTTCAAAGTAGGGGTTTAAACTAGGGTTAGGGTTTCAAAGTAGGGTTTTAAACTAGGGTTAGGGTTTCAAAGTAGGGTTTTAAACTAGGGTTAGGGTTACAAAGTAGGGTTTTAAACTAGGGTTAGGGTTTCAAACTAGGGTTAGGGTTTCAAAGTAGGGGTTTAAACTAGGGTTAGGGTTTCAAAGTAAGGTTTAAAACTAGGGTTAGGGTTTCAAAGTAGGGGTTTAAACTAGGGTTAGGGTTTCAAAGTAAGGTTTAAAACTAGGGTTAGGGTTTCAAAGTAGGGTTTACAACTAGGGTTAGGGTTTCAAAGTAGGGTTTAAAACTAGGGTTAGGGTTACAAAGTAGGGTTTTAAACTAGGGTTAGGGTTTCAAAGTAGGGGTTAAAACTAGGGTTAAGGTTAAAAAGTAGGGTTTAGAACTAGGGTTAGAGTTTCAAGTAGGGTTTTAAACTAGGGTTAGGGTTTCAAAGTAGGGTTTAAAACTAGGGTTAGGGTTACAAAGTAGGGTTTTAAACTAGGGTTAGGGTTTTAAAGTAGGGGTTTAAACTAGGGTTAGGGTTACAAAGTAGGGTTTTAAACTAGGGTTAGGGTTTCAAAGTAGGGGTTTAAACTAGGGTTAGGGTTTCAAAGTAGGGGTTTAAACTAGGGTTAGGGTTTCAAATTAGGGGTTTAAACTAGGGTTAGGGTTTCAAAGTAGGGTTTAAAACTAGGGTTAGGGTTACAAAGTAGGGTTTTAAACTAGGGTTAGGGTTTCAAAGTATGGTTTTAAACTAGGGTTAGGGTTTCAAAGTAGGTTTTTAAACTAGGGTTAGGGTTTCAAAGTAGGGTTTAAAACTAGGGTTAGGGTTTCAAAGTAGGGTTTTAAACTAGGGTTAGGGTTTCAAAGTAGGGGTTTAAACTAGGGTTAGGGTTTCAAAGTAGGGGTTTAAACTAGGGTTAGGGTTTCAAAGTAGGGTTTTAAACTAGGGTTAGGGTTTCAAAGTAGGGTTTTAAACTAGGGTTAGGGTTACAAAGTAGGGTTTTAAACTAGGGTTAGGGTTTTAAAGTAGGGGTTTAAACTAGGGTTAGGGTTTCAAAGTAGGGGTTTAAACTAGGGTTAGGGTTTCAAAGTAAGGTTTAAAACTAGGGTTAGGGTTTCAAAGTAGGGGTTTAAACTAGGGTTAGGGTTTCAAAGTAGGGTTTTAAACTAGGGTTAGGGTTTCAAAGTAGGGGTTTAAACTAGGGTTAGGGTTTCAAAGTAGGGTTTACAACTAGGGTTAGGGTTTCAAAGTAGGGTTTAAAACTAGGGTTAGGGTTTCAAAGTAGGGTTTAAAACTAGGGTTAGGGTTTCAAAGTAGGGTTTTAAACTAGGGTTAGGGTTTCAAAGTAGGGGTTTAAACTAGGGTTAGGGTTTCAAAGAAGGGTTTAAAACTAGGGTTAGGGTTTAAAAGTAGGGTTTAAAACTAAGGTTAGGGTTTCAATGTAGGGTTTTAAACTAGGGTTAGGGTTTCAAAGAAGGGTTTAAAACTAGGGTTAGGGTTTCAAAGTAGGGGTTTAAACTAGGGTTAGGGTTTCAAAGTAGGGTTTAAAACTAGGGTTAGGGTTTCAAAGTAGGGTTTTAAACTAGGGTTAGGGTTTCAAAGTAGGGTTTTAAACTAGGGTTAGGGTTTCAAAGTAGGGTTTTAAACTAGGGTTAGGGTTTTAAAGTAGGGGTTTAAACTAGGGTTAGGGTTTCAAAGTAGGGTTTTAAACTAGGGTTAGGGTTTCAAAGTAGGGGTTTAAACTAGGGTTAGGGTTACAAAGTAGGGTTTTAAACTAGGGTTAGGGTTTCAAAGTAGGGGTTAAAACTAGGGTTAGGGTTTCAAAGTAGGGTTTTAAACTAGGGTTAGGGTTTCAAAGTAGGGGTTTAAACTAGGGTTAGGGTTTCAAAGTAGGGGTTTAAACTAGGGTTAGGGTTTCAAAGTAGGGTTTTAAACTAGGGTTAGGGTTTCAAAGTAGGGTTTTAAACTAGGGTTAGGGTTACAAAGTAGGGTTTTAAACTAGGGTTAGGGTTTCAAACTAGGGTTAGGGTTTCAAAGTAGGGGTTTAAACTAGGATTAGGGTTTCAAAGTAAGGTTTAAAACTAGGGTTAGGGTTTCAAAGTAGGGTTTTCAAACTAGGGTTAGGGTTTCAAAGTATGGTTTTAAACTAGGGTTAGGGTTTCAAAGAAGGGTTTAAAACTAGGGTTAGGGTTTCAAAGTAGGGGTTTAAACTAGGGTTAGGGTTTCAAAGTAGGGTTTTAAACTAGGGTTAGGGTTTCAAAGTAGGGGTTTAAACTAGGGTTAGGGTTTCAAAGTAGGGGTTTAAACTAGGGTTAGGGTTTTCAAAGTAGGGTTTTAAACTAGGGTTAGGGTTTCAAAGTAGGGTTTCAAAGTAGGGTTTAAAACTAGGGTTAGGGTTTCAAAGTAGGGTTTTAAACTAGGGTTAGGGTTTCAAAGTAGGGGTTTAAACTAGGGTTAGGGTTTCAAAGTAGGGTTTTAAACTAGGGTTAGGGTTTCAAAGTAGGGGTTTAAACTAGGGTTAGGGTTTCAAAGAAGGGTTTAAAACTAGGGTTAGGGTTTCAAAGTAGGGTTTTAAACTAGGGTTAGGGTTTCAAAGTAGGGGTTTAAACTAGGGTTAGGGTTTCAAAGTAGGGTTTAAAACTAGGGTTAGGGTTTCAAAGTAGGGTTTTAAACTAGGGTTAGGGTTTCAAAGAAGGGTTTAAAACTAGGGTTAGGGTTTCAAAGTAGGGGTTTAAACTAGGGTTAGGGTTTCAAAGTAGGGGTTTAAACTAGGGTTAGGGTTACAAAGTAGGGTTTTAAACTAGGGTTAGGGTTTCAAAGTAGGGGTTAAAACTAGGGTTAAGGTTAAAAAGTAGGGTTTAGAACTAGGGTTAGAGTTTCAAGTAGGGTTTTAAACTAGGGTTAGGGTTTCAAAGTAGGGTTTAAAACTAGGGTTAGGGTTACAAAGTAGGGTTTTAAACTAGGGTTAGGGTTTTAAAGTAGGGGTTTAAACTAGGGTTAGGGTTACAAAGTAGGGTTTTAAACTAGGGTTAGGGTTTTTAAAGTAGGGGTTTAAACTAGGGTTAGGGTTTCAAAGTAGGGGTTTAAACTAGGGTTAGGGTTTCAAATTAGGGGTTTAAACTAGGGTTAGGGTTTCAAAGTAGGGTTTAAAACTAGGGTTAGGGTTACAAAGTAGGGTTTTAAACTAGGGTTAGGGTTTCAAAGTATGGTTTTAAACTAGGGTTAGGGTTTCAAAGTAGGTTTTTAAACTAGGGTTAGGGTTTCAAAGTAGGGTTTAAAACTAGGGTTAGGGTTTCAAAGTAGGGTTTTAAACTAGGGTTAGGGTTTCAAAGTAGGGGTTTAAACTAGGGTTAGGGTTTCAAAGTAGGGGTTTAAACTAGGGTTAGGGTTTCAAAGTAGGGTTTTAAACTAGGGTTAGGGTTTCAAAGTAGGGTTTTAAACTAGGGTTAGGGTTACAAAGTAGGGTTTTAAACTAGGGTTAGGGTTTCAAACTAGGGTTAGGGTTTCAAAGTAGGGGTTTAAACTAGGGTTAGGGTTTCAAAGTAAGGTTTAAAACTAGGGTTAGGGTTTCAAAGTAGGGTTTAAAACTAGGGTTAGGGTTTCAAAGTAGGGTTTTAAACTAGGGTTAGGGTTTCAAAGAAGGGTTTAAAACTAGGGTTAGGGTTTCAAAGTAGGGGTTTAAACTAGGGTTAGGGTTTCAAAGAAGGGTTTAAAACTAGGGTTAGGGTTTCAAAGTAGGGTTTAAAACTAGGGTGAGGGTTTCAAAGTAGGGTTTTAAACTAGGGTTAGGGTTTCAAAGTAGGGTTTTAAACTAGGGTTAGGGTTTCAAAGTAGGGGTTTAAAACTAGAGTTAGGGTTTCAAAAGTAGGGGTTTAAACTAGGGTTAGGGTTTCAAAGTAAGGTTTAAAACTAGGGTTAGGGTTTCAAAGTAGGGTTTTAAACTAAGGTTAGGGTTTCAAAGTAGGGTTTTAAACTAGGGTTAGGGTTTCAAAGTAGGGTTTAAAACTAGGGTTAGGGTTTCAAAGTAGGGGTTTAAACTAGGGTTAGGGTTTTAAAGTAGGGGTTTAAACTAGGGTTAGGGTTTAAAAGTAGGGTTTAAAACTAGGGTTAGGGTTTCAATGTAGGGTTTTAAACTAGGGTTAGGGTTTCAAAGTAGGGGTTTAAACTAGGGTTAGGGTTTTAAAGTAGGGTTTAAAACTAGGGTTAGGGTTTCAAAGTAGGGGTTTAAACTAGGGTTAGGGTTTTAAAGTAGGGTTTAAAACTAGGGTTAGGGTTTCAAAGTAGGGTTTTAAACTAGGGTTAGGGTTTCAAAGAAGGGTTTAAAACTAGGGTTAGGGTTTCAAAGTAGGGGTTTAAACTAGGGTTAGGGTTTCAAAGAAGGGTTTAAAACTAGGGTTAGGGTTTCAAAGTAGGGTTTAAAACTAGGGTGAGGGTTTCAAAGTAGGGTTTTAAACTAGGGTTAGGGTTTCAAAGTAGGGGTTTAAACTAGGGTTAGGGTTTCAAAGTAGGGTTTTAAACTAGGGTTAGGGTTTCAAAGTAGGGTTTTAAACTAGGGTTAGGGTTTTAAAGTAGGGGTTTAAACTAGGGTTAGGGTTTCAAAGTAGGGTTTTAAACTAGGGTTAGGGTTTCAAAGTAGGGGTTAAAACTAGGGTTAAGGTTAAAAAGTAGGGTTTAGAACTAGGGTTAGGGTTTCAAGTAGGGTTTTAAACTAGGGTTAAGGTTTCAAAGTAGGGTTTAAAACTAGGGTTAGGGTTACAAAGTAGGGTTTTAAACTAGGGTTAGGGTTTCAAAGTAGGGGTTTAAACTAGGGTTAGGGTTACAAAGTAGGGTTTTAAACTAGGGTTAGGGTTTCAAAGTAGGGGTTTAAACTAGGGTTAGGGTTTCAAAGTAGGGGTTTAAACTAGGGTTA
The DNA here is from genome assembly GCF_054856555.1 of Leptonotus elevatus. Lineage (NCBI taxonomy): Eukaryota > Metazoa > Chordata > Actinopteri > Syngnathiformes > Syngnathidae > Leptonotus > Leptonotus elevatus. Next base: position 25,168,669 of record NC_141244.1, read on the forward strand.
GGGTTTCAAATTAGGGGTTTAAACTAGGGTTAGGGTTTCAAAGTAGGGTTTTAAACTAGGGTTAGGGTTACAAAGTAGGGTTTTAAACTAGGGTTAGGGTTTCAAAGTATGGTTTTAAACTAGGGTTAGGGTTTCAAAGTAGGTTTTTAAACTAGGGTTAGGGTTTCAAAGTAGGTTTTTAAACTAGGGTTAGGGTTTCAAAGTAGGGTTTAAAACTAGGGTTAGGGTTTCAAAGTAGGGTTTTAAACTAGGGTTAGGGTTTCAATGTAGGGTTTTAAACTAGGGTTAGGGTTACAAAGTAGGGTTTTAAACTAGGGTTTGGGTTTCAAACTAGGGTTAGGGTTTCAAAGTAGGGGTTTAAACTAGGGTTAGGGTTTCAAAGTAAGGTTTAAAACTAGGGTTAGGGTTTCAAAGTAGGGTTTAAAACTAGGGTTAGGGTTTCAAAGTAGGGTTTTAAACTAGGGTTAGGGTTACAAAGTAGGGTTTTAAACTAGGGTTAGGGTTTCAAACTAGGGTTAGGGTTTCAAAGTAGGGGTTTAAACTAGGGTTAGGGTTTCAAAGTAAGGTTTAAAACTAGGGTTAGGGTTTCAAAGTAGGGTTTACAACTAGGGTTAGGGTTTCAAAGTAGGGTTTAAAACTAGGGTTAGGGTTTCAAAGTAGGGTTTAAAACTAGGGTTAGGGTTTCAAAGTAGGGTTTTAAACAAGGGTTAGGGTTTCAAAGTAGGGGTTTAAACTAGGGTTAGGGTTTCAAAGAAGGGTTTAAAACTAGGGTTAGGGTTTCAAAGTAGGGTTTAAAACTAGGGTTAGGGTTTCAAAGTAGGGGTTTAAAACTAGGGTTAGGGTTTCAAAAGTAGGGGTTTAAACTAGGGTTAGGGTTTCAAAGTAAGGTTTAAAACTAGGGTTAGGGTTTCAAAGTAGGGTTTTAAACTAAGGTTAGGGTTTCAAAGTAGGGTTTTAAACTAGGGTTAGGGTTTCAAAGTAGGGTTTTAAAAAAAAAAAGTTCTAAATACTGAAAAAGGCTTGACAAAAATGTTCATGTGAAATATTTAAAATATTTTATTTTTATAGATTTTCTTGCTAATTCTGTAAAATTAATCATTTCATTCAATTTTTTTTTTATATTTTGTTTTCGAATGCATGTTTGTAATTAAAATGAAATTAAAATATTTAACTTTTTACATGAATATTATGTACATTATTATTATTATTATTATTTGAAATATCCCGAATATCCAAACTTTTGCTGCGCTGGGCAACCAATCAGAACGATGTCATCTTTTCAGTTTGCATGACTCGGCACGTCATTTGTGAAGGAAGCTTGCGATTTCGTCCTACGTGATGTAAACGCGGTGACGGCGGCGTTTTTTTTGTGAGTGAGCTGAGCTGCCGTTTCAGAACCAGAAGCCTACCTCAGAGGAGATCCTGCTGATCGCCGAGCAGCTCAACATGGAGAAGGAGGTGATCCGGGTGTGGTTCTGCAACCGCCGGCAGAAGGAGAAGCGCATCAACCCCAGCAGCTCCACCCCTCCCCTCCCCAGCCAGCCCGCCGGCGGCGGCGGCGCCCCGTCCGCGCATAAGCCCCCCTGCTTCAGCCCCCACATGGTGCGTCGGACCGCCACTTTGACCTTTGACCTGCTAAATCAATTCAGTGCTCCTCCTGCGATATTGCCGCTCACCTAATGTAGACCGTAAAGCCTCTTTTCTTTCTTTTTTTTAAGCATAAAATGTGTTTTCATCTCTGGCGTTCTCGTCCCCAAAATCAGATGAGCAACCAGCTGTCGCAGGCCGTGACCAGTCTCAGTAGCACAACGACGACCACCATGTCTCCCATCTGCCCCCTGACCTCCAGCCTGGCCTCCAGCCTGGCCAACAGCCTGGCCTCCAGCCTCACCTCCAGCTCCGCCCCCTCCCCGGTCACGCCTCCTCCGGCGCCCGCCGCCGCTCCCGCCGCCGCTCCTCTTCGCAGCACGGCCAGCCCGGCCACCCTCGGCCACAGTGCGATCAATCTCAATCTCAACCCCGGGTAAGATGCTCGTCACTCATTCACTCGCAGCCATTTTCACTGAAGCAACCCCCTTCGCTCTCCCGGCTGTTTTACTGGATTTTGACTGATTCTGCAAGGCCTACAGAATATTGTGTTCGATTGCTGTAAAAACATTGAACCTACCAAAAGAAAGATTAGAATCTCCTCTTTCATCAAGGATTTTTTTTTTTTGTTTCTGTTTCTATTTTGCAGCAATTAGCATTAGAATATAGCTAAGTTTCATCATTATTCACAAACCTGATGAAAACACTGGCAAAAAGAGCTTGTTGCAACATAGCCCTGGTTGATCTCTTATACTCTGCTGCCACCTGCTGGCCGTTTTTGTAATAACAACCATTGCTTTAAGCGACCTCTTCATGTCAGAAGCTGCATCAAAGCCTTCTGTATGCTCTAGCAATAAAAAAAATGATAATGGTTTGAACGAGTTTTTAGCAGCTTTTCAGTATTTGCCACACGGCTCGGAGTAAATCAGAGCAAAGTCAACTTGTGAGTCGAGGCGACGCGACGCTTGTACAGTTTGAGCAATGCAAGTTGAACTTTTCTGTGTGTGTGTGTGTGCGTTCGCAGCTTGTGGCGTGTGGGCAAAAAGAACGGCGAGGTGTCGAGCTACATCAGCGACTTCGCGGCAAACTTGAGGTGACGACGACACGCACGTCACACGCTCGCATCGCAAACCTCAACGCGAGTGTCGCTGTTCTCGTGAGAATGTTGCCAAATGTTTTATTCATTCGCCGGAGAAGGAGCTTCTTCTTTTTCTGTTTTGTTTTTGTGGTTGTTGAACCTTGTTCCTTCGAAATGCTCGTGAGAACTCGCTGAACCGCAAAGTTTTGTTCCAAAAAAAGCCCTTTGCGTCTTTTGCTTTCATTTTCACACATGAGCAAAACGTCTTTTCGCACCTGTTTGATTGCACGTGCAGCGGAATCGTCCCAAGTCGCTTGAAAATAATAAATGATGGTCTTGGCTTCAACAATGCGTCATGGATGCAGAGCGTATGCAAAAAAAGAAGAAGCCAAACGTGAATTTCGAGGTTCCACTGTATATCCTGCTTTCCTTTTTTGTAAGCTGCTTCTTAATCTTCTGTTCTCTTCTGTCCGTCCGTCCGTCTGTCTGTCTGTCTGCTTTCCGTGTGTGCGTGCGACACGACAGGAACACAGTGATGGGGGTTAACACGGGGATGAACCAAGCCCTCCTCGCTAACAATCCCCTGGCCACTATTCAAGGTGTGTGTTTGCGAGGCCAACAACTCGACTTCCTTCCCAACGTCGGCGGTTTTTGCTCCGTTTTACTGACGAGTGTCAAAGGCCACAAAAAGGACATCAATATATGGCGCTAAAAAAATGCACTTCATGAGATGCAAAAAAAATGATTGACCTTTTGTATAGTAATTTTTTGCTCAGTGTATTTATCTTTAGTCTCAAAATAACTTCAAATCGACAAATTTCCTCAAATAACTTTTTTTTTTTGTTGCAACTTTTTGCCACAAAATTGGATTTAATTTAATTTGTGGCCTTAACATTCCTTTGTAGAATTAACCATCAAACCACACCATCAAAATCCATCACGCGTGTGTGTGTGCGCGCGTGTGTGCTCATCTTCCTCATGTGATTCCTTTCCTCCCTGCATCGTTCATCATAAAGGAGCAAAATATGTGACCACTGCTATGACTGAACTTTTGTGCAGCGCAGCAAGCAAACGCATGAATTCATTGCTAATTGCTAAGTTGGCAAAACATTTCGTAGCGTCAATTTTACTCTAAAATAAACAACATTCGGTCCCAGTCTAAACTTACACTTGGAAAAGAGTAAAATATTAATACAAATAAAAAAAGAGAAATGGTTGCAGAACCTTCAGATTGGGAGACAGCTCGGTATAGCGCTGGTGGAATCCTCGAACCTTCAACACCATTTGCAATATGTTGACAAACAGCAGGCGCGGCATAGCTCAAGTGCCGCCTCTCATGCTGGAGGTTGTCGTACCTTAACCCTTGAGTGACTTTTTAAAACTTAACTCTCTTCCAAGTGTAAAGTTTTCTCCTTTCAAACCGGGACTGAATAAAGTCTTCTTTTTTTTTTAAGAGTAAAATTTCCTCTACAAAATGTACTGTATATGTTTTTCTCCAGGTAAGAGTGTGTGAGGGTCTAAGAGTTTTTCTGATGGGAACTCCTGCAAGCCTCTGGCCAATAGTTTTCAAACAGGATTCGGGTTCAAATTTCCCGCCTTCTGTCCGCGGATGTGATGCCATGTGCGCATTGTGTTCGCGAAGAAGGCTAAATGCAGTTTCATTTGTCGGCCACAGGTGGCAGTAGCGATTCAAAATTCCATTTTCTACTTTCAGTAGCTGTAAAAAAAAAAAAAAAAAAAAAAAAACTTACTTTAACCTCCAAGATTCCACATAGGCCAAACAAAGGATGTTTTTTTTTTCTTTGATCCCATTTTTTAATCCATTGACTTTGCTACTAGCCTCATTTTAGCTAGCGCTAAGCAAGTTTGACTCTCTGGTACTGCATCCAAGTTTGCAAACTGGCTTTCGTGTGTTGCTAGCAACAAATATTCTCATAATTGCTTCCAGAAGAAGCACATACGTATCGTAGCTACGCTCGTAGATACGTCTCACGTGCGGCGACGTACGGGCCCTCCAAACATTCTTTTCCGACGATGGTAGGCTACGTTCAGAGATGGCAAAACCAGGTCCAGAAAGTAAAAACCCTGCCACAGTTTGGCTTTAGCCCCCTGTGCTAGCTAGTTAGCTCCCTGGGTGCTTGTTTACCTGCTCGGGAGCTAGCTAACTAGCACAGGAGGCTAAAGCCAGGAAACTAGCTAGCTAGCACCTGGCTAAGTCCAAACTGTGGCAGGGTTTTTACTTTCTGGACCTGGTTTTGCCACCATCGGCTACAATGCGTTCTGACTCGATTGGGATCATTTTGATTCAAGTCATGACCCATTTGACCCATTTGACCCATCTGACCCGTTTGACACCTTTGCTGTGTATTTCCCTCAGCCCTGGCAGCCAGTGGTGGCCAGCTCCCTCTTTCCAGTCTTGAGTGCGGCGGCGGGAAGATGATGCTGGGGATGTCGGGCGGCCAGGGCGGCGGCCTGGCCTCCCTCTTCCTCAATCACCCGGCCCTCCTCCACATGGGCCCGGCGGGCCCGGGCACGGCCGGCCTGCTAAGCGCGGCGGTGGCCAAGGCCTCGCGCCCTTTTCCCTTCGCCCCCTCGGCCAGCAGCATCAGCCCCACCCTCTGCTCGCCCTCCCCCTGCTCCAGCCCCGCCTCCTCCTGCTCGTCCAGCGAAATGGCACACAGCCCCAAGATGGAGTGACGGCGCCGGCCGGCCAATCAGAGAGGAGGAAGGAAGGAAGGAAGGAAGGAGGCGGGCATCTCTGGCCTTTCACACCAAAGCTAGCTCTTCCTCTCTCTCATGCGCTCTTCTTCTTCTCCCGCCGCCTCTCCGTCCTTCCCTCCCGCGCTTTCCGATGCCAAAAAAACACAGAATGGAAGAGGAGGGAAGGAGGTGGGGGGGGGCGAGGAGGAAAGAAGGGAGCGGGAAGGGGAAGACCGAAACCAAAAATCTTTTTTTTTTAGTTTTTGTTTCGTCAACATCAGCGTGGCACCTCAAGACTCGCGACGCAAGAGAAGACGAGCGACGAGGCTGCCGTCCAGCGACTAAACCAAAAATGACAAAAGGAGGACAACGAAAGGAGGATTTTTCAAATGTATTTCTTTTGCGGGTCTGACGAGGAAGAGGAGGAGGAGGAGACGTTTAAAACCAAAAATATACCTAAGGAGGACGCGGAGGAGGAACACACAATGACAAAAAAAAAAAAAAAAAAAAGACAACCATACCAAAATCTCAAATACCAAAAAATACGGAGAGAAAAGCTTTATTCCAAGGACATGTAAATAAATCGTCAAGCTATCCAGGACCAGGACTCCACTGCAACGCGCATCCTTCATCGGCCATTTCACAAAGATGCTACCATTAGCTTAGCATGTAGCTCATCTTCATCATCACCATCCTCATCCTCATCTCACGTAAGAACAAGCAAGGCGCCTCTCGGATTGGATCGGAAGCTGCGATCGGTCGCCGCTGCCCTTTCGTCAATCAACTTTGCGCGCGTTTGTCCGCATCGTCGTGCGTCCACGCCATCCGTCCACATCCGACTGCCATTAAACGCTCAAAATGGAAACCAAAGCATCCCCCCCCCCCCCCCAAGGCCTCGAGGTTTTCTTCAGGAGCCTCGTCCGAGACACTTGACAACACCCTGATGGGGCGGCGGCGGGGCGGGGGTTTAAAGCAGGACTCGATAAACGCCCCCCCCCCCCTCCCCCGCCCGACACAAACCGTCTCTTGGGTCATCAGCTCGTGCAACTTCGTGGAAAGTTTGCCTGTTGAATACCAAACGGGATAAGTCAAGTTTGACAAACGATCTCTGGGGTCAGTTGGTCGAACCTCCCACCGAAATGGGTCCCTTTTGCTCACCAGGCGAAGGGTGGGTGGGACCCACGGCCGTGACGTCACGCCTTTTCTAAAAGGATACCAAAAATCAACCCAAACCAAAAAGAGACAAAACAAACCCAAGGACTGAACAGAGCAAACCAAAAATCAGCAACCGAAACGTGTCTGGAGGGAGGAGGGGGAGGAGTTTGGGGCGCGTGTAGCACAGGTGGCGCGCCCAGAAGCCCACCGGGTGGGCCCGTCCGGCCTCCCTAACTTTTCGTGCTTATTATCATCAGTCATTTGCAACAATCCGCTCGCTTACGACACAAAGATCCTTATTTCATTTGACTTTTTTTTCTTTTGTAGTTGTGCTAGACATTTTTATCAGGTGGTTAAAAAAAAAAAAAACTGTGAAAATTTATCTTCCAGATTTTTCCAAAAACCAAACAAACCAAATAGACATGAGGTGACGTTGTGGCAGAGTGGAGCAGTTTTGTGTGTTTGCGCTGCTCGTGGGCACCGAATGGAAGACTGGGATTGTCGCCACGCGGTGACTTTGCAGGCTCGCCGGCGCCCCCCACAGTCGCAGGCAGGCGTTTACCCAAAGACGACTCGGCTTCGACCAGGAGGTCGGCGCCGCGGAGGTCAAAGAAGCCTTTTTGTCCACGTGGACTCTTTAGACGGAATGTATCTGTTAGTGCTTCTATAGATTTTTGTAGTTAAAAAAAAAAAAAAAGAAGATCTATGTTCTACTACTGCTTACTTATTGCCAATGTATTGAAGAGAAAAAAAAAAGACAGAAAAAAAAAGATCCTAAAAACATTGACTTGATTTTAGACCAAAAATTTCAACTATCTCTCTTTTTTTTATTTTTATTTTTTTATTTAGACTTTTGATTGTACTATTTATTCAGGGTAGGGTTGATTTGTTCCCTTGCTATTTATTTGTTAATTTATTTTCTTTGAATATTCTGGGATGGATGTGAGGATGTTGTTACCCCGCCAACTTTTTTCTACAAACCAAATAATCCCACAAACACGGGTGGTCCCCGGTTTACGAGCTTGCCAACACGTTTGCTGGCCGGCGTAGGAATACAAGAATTTGCGCTCGGTCGCGGCTGTGCTTACTGTTTTTTTTTTATTTTCTATTGATGGCCTCCTTGTGTTTTCATATCAATATTCACTGTAATTATGACTACTGCGTAAAATAGCGATTGACGGCGGCGGCGTACGAGTTTCGGTCGATCGTAAACCGAGGACCCCCGTAACAAGATTTATTTGAGATTATTATTTTTTTTGTACAGTAAAATGTTTGTAAGCAGAGCAAAAAGTTGACGTGTTAAACATTTTTCTCCCAAGGGAGCAACTCTGAAAGCTTTACGGCTACGTGACCAAAAAAGAAGCAAAACACAAGCAAGGACGCTTTTCAAATGTTCTTTCTTTTCTCAATTTCGTCCCTTAAACTTTCCCCTTTTTGTTTTCTTGATCTTTTATTGCGTTCCTTCATCCACTGTTGGATGTAAAAGAGAGATAGTTCATCATATACCTCATATTCTATGATGATAAACCAAATAGATGAATGCTTTAAACAAAAAATGTGGTGTTGGGGTGGGGGTGGTCAAGGTGCGGTTGGGGGGCGGGGGGTCGGGGTCTTCTATCCGGGTAACGAGAATGTTGTGCTGATGAAAGTTTGGGGATCTGACATGAGATTATGGGCCTCTTTCACACTGAGATTATGCAAAATTCATCAATATCGGGCCTTATTTGAAGGTATCGGGTACTTGTGGATGCTGCCGATACCACCCACAATTTTTTTTTTGTCAACTTAAGTCCTCGTTGGCACTATACTGTCGAGACACATTGGTGAATCATCGTCTGTGTCAGAAAGACGGAAAGATCTTTGGAAACTTTTTTTAAATTTTAAATAAGTACTAGCGGTATCAGTGAATACTCGTACTGGTATCGGTCTAAAAAAAAAAGGCGAAATCAAACCTCCGTAATGTGGCAATTCAGTTAGTTTAGTTGTTCATAAATGCTTCCATTTATTTATTTTTAATTAATGTCGGTATTTTTTTTTTTTTCATATATGGAGTATTTGTCAAGTGCAAGATACTAAACATGTCTAATTTAAATTTTGTCATAAATTATTGTGATAAAAGTTAAGATACATTTAATGACCTTCCTTTCAAACACCAAAAGCTCATGTATGGCAATTAACAAATATGAAAAGGAAGCACATTTTCAGTAGAATTAGTATTTTTTATATAGATATGTAAGATTTTATTATAAAAACATTTTTACCGTTTTTTTTTTTCTTGACGACAGTTGCGATATTTTGTGTTGGTGTGAAAGGGGCTTGACTGATCCACGCTCTCGCCAGCACGGCAAACCCGGATGCCCCCTCCCTTGCAAAACCTCAACCCCCCTTCGCACCTTTGCTGTCCGCGTTGAGCTTTGAAGGCCGCCCTCTCCTCCTACCCGGGACGCTTCCCTCCTGTCAAACCCGGTGCGGCTGGAATCTTCTGCTTTCCCATCGGACCCGTTCGTGACTTGAAAAGATTCTGGAGGCTTCCGTAGCGACTGCACGAAATCAGGAAGCGGGGAAGGGCGGCCGGACGGACAGACGGCGGTCGCTAGGTGACACTCTTTCCGTCGGGGTGGAGGCGGTCGAAGGTGGACCTCGGACCTCCGGGGCGGGGATGCCCCCCTTAGTGAATGATACCAAAGTCTATGCCCCGCCTCAGGGAATGCGGCACTCCCGCTTCCCGACGTCCGCCTGACGCCGATTCACCTCTGCCGGATTTCCGCAGCTTCTTTCCTGAATACTTTTTTAATTTTTTATTTTTTTAAGACCATGGACTATTCCGTTAGCACCGTTAGCAAAGCACAAAAACCAATAAATAATGACGTAACTTTAAATGTTGCAGATTATTTTTTACTAATACAGGCTAACTTTAAAGACCGTCACGACTACTCTATATGCTAAGCTAGTGGTTTCTTTAAATGTTGACTCTGCTTTTAAAAGGCTAACGTAGGTTCTTAACGTGATTAAAAGTTTTTATGAAAAAGAAAAGGAACCTGCTTGGAGAAAGTGAGATTAGCTAACTAGCATGCTGCTAGCTACCTTCTTCTCTTTCTTACCGTCTTCTCGCAATGCAGCTTTTGTCCAAAGTTTTTTTTTTGTCCCCAAAACGAGTCAAACCAAAGAGCTCTGACTTTTCTTGATTTCGCTCCCAAAAAGTGTCACCTAGCAACTCGCCGCTCTTTTACAACCTCAGCTATCCAAAGGGGACAAAAAATAATGATTCTAATGAAGATAATGATGATGAAATGTATATTTTTGAGTATTTGTCATTGAGGGAAAATAATCTGCATTATGATGATCTTGACGATGATTATGAAGTTTCTTGGTATCTTTGTAGCTGTTCTGATCCTTTTTGAGTTTTTGTCCTTTCTCAGCCAAAGTACCCAATAACCCCCCCAGTCTACCCCCCCCCCCCCCCCGTTGTTATCTCCCAAATGTTTGTGCGAGTGAGGGGTTTCCCAGGGAGGGGTCTTTTGCCAACTTCCTTGTTCTTGTAGCTTTAATTGCCCCTGTCGATTCATGTGCGTTACTGTTTGGATGGATGATGATGATGTCACCCTAAGACCCCGCCCCCACACTTCCTATTGTGTCTTCCATCACGTGAGCCCAACCCCAACACTCCCCAAGCCCTTGTAACTAACAACTTTTAGTGTGTTTATCTTGAAAACAAAAACCAAAAAAAAAAAAAAGTAACTCTGCTTGTTCATTGTACAGTGTTGTTCATTTTAAGTCATTTTTGTAACTGAACGTGTTTCATTCATCCAAATAAAAACAGGAGACAAAAACTGTACATACAGATAAACCCTTGCCGCGCTGCTTGCTTGCCGACTCTTGCCTGCTTTAAGACGGCACCAAAAGTTGGAGGGATACAATCGCACCACCAGAGGGCGCCACAAGACTGTATTGACAGAAAGGCAACCCTAAACCATGGGGACCAGCGCCACATATAACCGACATTTAAGGGTGTCCTTATTCTCGCGCACTGCACTATTTACTAACTGTCGTGTGTTCTAATAAGACTTCAGTATACAAAAGTTACAATCTTCAAGGATATAACGTTTAAAAACGAAGCAAAAACGTGCAAATAAAATGTTGACTTATCCTATTTGAATTGTTTAAAAAGACTTTAAAAAGGCAACTTTTAAATTGTACAAATAAAAATAAGTTGAATGTCAAAACATTGACTTTTTTTTTTATGAAAATGACATTTATATATACAAATATTTTAACTGGAAAAGTCAAAATTTTTGCTCAATTGTTTTTTTCAATGGACAGATTGGCCATGAGGGGGGAAATGTAGTATACAAATTAAACCAATTTTTATTTACTTTATTATAATTAAATATTTTATTTAATTACATGATCAAATTTAATAAAATATATTTGTTTTAAATATGAATTAAAATTGCATGAATTTGATAATTTAATAAATAAAATTATGTAGCATAATATAATGTAATTAAATATAAAAAAATAGTTATTAAAGACAGCTCAGCCAATTAATGACAAGTGCCTTTTTAAAAATGCTGCATTAATTGAACAAATGTTTGAGTATTCTCATATGTACATGTCCAAATCAAGTAGATCATTGGGATTTCACTGAACGTTAAAGTCGATCAAATATAAAAGTGTGAGACTCAAAAGTGAATCTTGTTGACAAACAAGCAGATCATTAAAACTCTCAGACATCCTGGTTATTAAATAGCACTCTACCCTGCATTTGCATACGAGTGAGACACAAACAAACACACACGGGAGCTTTTGTTTTGGCTTTTAACTGCTTTTAATTAACCCTGATTACAGTTTAATTACAACTTTTTTGGAGGGAAGGGAGGAAAAACAACCAACCCACGAGGAGGGGAAAAAAGGTGGGGATGATGATGTTACGTCACGGGATTAACTCATCGCAGCTCATCTCATCTCCGTGTCAGGAGCGTTACGTAACAAGCTCGTAACATTTACACAAACAATAGTACACACAATCGGGTCCTCCCCAAAAATGATGCAACCTCCCCCAAGGTAAAAACTACAAGATAAAAATGACTTTACAGGATGGGGGGGGGGGGGGGGGGGGGTGGGGGGGCGGCGGCAAACGAGATAAAATGGGTAAGATTGAACTCATTTGAGTTGTAATTCACAAGTTAAATCTCAAAACAGTAAAAGAGGCTTGGCGGGGATCAGATGTACATGACAGAAAAAGCTATGGAATAATAATAATAACAATAGTAATAATAATGCCAAGTTGAGGGTTTTTTAAGAACAATATTAACATCAGAAAAATAAACGTATCCTCTGATTGAGAATCTTTGTGCTGAGTTTTTTCTTTTTTTTAATCTTCTTTTTGTTTTTTTTGTATTAAGCCAGGGAAAGATGCTTTGGGTTAGGAAAAGTCAGCAGTAAGGCAGCGGTTAGTTACAAGTACACGCGCAACGGTGTGTGTGTGTGTGTGTGTGTGTGGGTGGGTGTGTGTGTGTTTGTGTGTGTGTGTGTGTGTGTTTGCTGTATGCGTGCGTGACATGCTCTCATCCACACAAAAGAGTGAGGGGAAATGAATGACAAAACTGCCTGGAGGTTTTATGGATCTGTCTGATCCTGCCACACCAAATAAGCACCAACAGTGTGTGTGCGTGTGTGTGTGTGTGTGCGCACACATAGAATGAGGAGAGAGGGCATTTGAGGATTTACGTCAGGCGTTTCCTTCCAGTAATCATTAACCCCCTCAACAGCTCGCCCGCTATGCTTTCGCCCTGAGCTGCATCTCACACGCACACACAGGAAGTGGAGAGAGAAGTGAAAAGTGGAGCCACCTCAGGTGCGCTTTGTGATTAACTGCAATTCAAATGAATTGTTTGCCTAATCATCCTAATCCAACACCGGATTATTTACTTCTCATGGGGACAGGACAGGTGACGCTGTGAATGGAGAGTGAGTGAGATGAAGGCCTTCGCTAACAATCCTAATCAGACACCAAATTAGTTTACTCTCACACATACGTGGAAAAAGTGGCCATGAAAGGGATAACGTGTACAATGAGTGACAATAGGAAAAAAAATAGTAAACCTAACACAATTGACTCACTCACTCACTCTTTTCCACATACTTTCTCTCATTTACTTTCTCACATTAAACTCTCCCTCTCATACACTCTCTCTCGTTCACTCTCATTCTCTCTTCCTCTCTCATTCACTCTCTCGTTTACTTTCTTCCTCTCTTATACACTCTGTCTCTCTCATACACAATCTATCTCCCTCTCTTTCATTCACTCGCTCTATTCCTCTCTCTCTCTCACACACACCACTGTCTCACGCACTCTCAGTCCCTCTCATTCTAACACTCTCTCGAGGTTGATGCCATGTGGATGTGCAGCGATGGTCTAAATGTGAAAATTTTCCATTTTTGGGTGAAATATATTTTTGAAAGTGTAAAACTGTGAGAGCATGTCAAAGTGTGTGTGTGTGTGTGTTGTTGCTGGTTTTTGTTGAACACTCGCACGTTTGTGCGTGTTGTTGATTGTTAGAAGAGCTCAGGCTGGTGAAGTGAGTCGAGCAAAAGTTCTTGGTTGTCAACGTTAGGCCGGGGCAAGCTGGGGGGGGTTTAAGATTTTTCTAAGAGTGTACAGTCAGCAGAAAACAGAAGGTCAGGCGGGTGGGACACAAACGAGCGCTGAGAGCACGTATGTTCGTTTTTTACTTTCCAAACGGCAACCGGCTTCCCTGAGTGGAGGCGCCCGGTTGAAGAGTCACACGTCAGCACCCGACACCCTCCAATCTCCGAAAGAGCCCCTTTGCCCCTCCTGCCAAGTGGTGCGTATGTGAGAGAGAGAGGCTCGTAAATGCAGGCACTTGTCATCGTCGCCTATTTACAATGTGGTCGCCAGCGCCGGTTTGGGGGGGGTCAGCGAAGGGAAAACCCCTGAGGAAAAGAGGCAGGAGCTGCACTTTGGAGCTTGACTGGCCTTGGGAGAGGTAACCCTCCACGAGTCTCTCGGTTTGCAGTCCACTCATGACCCATTTCCAGCCAGCGGTATCGTTCAGTTGGTCTCGGTACGGTACGCGTTTTTCTGCTTTAGCACCTAGTCGGCCATTTTCAACAGCACTTACACCCGACTGATTTTGGGTGAGAGGCAACGTTCACCAAGACTGCGTTCACATTTTTCTTCAGTCTTCAGTGAACCTAGAATCATAATTTGGGAGGTTTGAAACCCGGAACCTCTCTACGAGGCTACGATTCCAAGAAGCTAACAGAGCCAACTTTACAGCAGTCAACTGTTGGCGTACCAAATTTAAAAGGGTTTTACGGTTTGTTATTCATGTCGGTATCACCATCGCGCCTATCAGGGTTTGTTTGACGTATCGAACCAAACTGAACCAAACCGTTGGATGGAAATGAGACTTTACAGGCAATGTTGCCGCGCTGGCTGAAACCAAGTCCCTCTTCCCAATATTACGCGTCCCAGAAGAATCCCGATGGAGAAGTTGTCGGTCTGAGAGGGGGCGTGTCGAGTAAGAAGGTGTTTGAGGTGACGGTTGAAGTGGGCCGGGCGGAGAACCTTTGGGACTTAAAGAGGATCCATTTTACGCACATACGGCGTCCGATCCAATCAGCAGTCTTTGTTCTCCAGGGACAGCTGCGCCGCGGCACGATGTAGCTCAGCGCTGGCCCGCCGATGCGCGGGCAAGGGCGGGCCGATGGCGCTCTGGTAAACCGACTCAGGTGGGCTGTCCCCTTCGCCGGGCCCGTCCTCCTCCGTCTCCATTCGGCCGTTGCGCTGAGCGTCCCTCCGCTCCTGAGGCCGGACTTTCTTGTCGTCGGACTCCTCCTGCGAGGCCTCCATGCGCTGGTCTTCGCTCCAGCGCCTCTTGAAGCGCAGCTTGAGGGGGATGCACTTGGTCTGGGGCGGCGGCGGATGCGGGGGCGGGCTGGCGTCCGTCGCCTCGCCGGGTTCCGTCTTGAGGGCAAGAGGCCCGCGCTGCAAGTTGGAGTAGCCGTGCTGTGAGGCCAGGAAGGGCATAAGGCCGGGCGGAGGAGGGGCGGGGGCTTTGAACACTTCCTCATCCAGGTCCTCGTCAGGGAGGGACGGGTGGGCGACCGAGCCGTTGGAGATGATGAGGTGGTGGCGGTGGTGGCGGTGGTTTGCGGCTCCGGAGAGGCGGTGCGCAAAAAGCTCAAAGTCTTCATCTCGCTCGTCGGGGTCTTCGTCACTAATGTCGGTCACTTCCACCTCTTCCTCTGACTCGATGTCCGAGATGGGCTCCACCTGAATGACATGACGGGGCACAAACAGGAAGCTAAACATGCAAGATTCTTAACTCATTCACTCGCAGCCATTTTCACTGAAGCAAACCCCTTCGCTCCCCAGCCGTTTCACTGGATTTTGACTGATTTTGCAAGGCCCACAGAATATTGTGTTCTATTGCTATGAAAACATGGAACCTAACAAAAGAAAGATTAGAGTCTCTTCTTTCTATCTGTTTCAGTTTTGCAGCAATTAGCATTAGAATATAGCTAAGTTTCATCATTAATCACAAACCAGTTGAAAAGACTGGGGAAAAGAGCCCTGGCTGATCTCTTATACTCTGCTGCCACCTTCTGGCCGTTTTTTGTAATAACTACCATTGCTTTAAGCGACCTCTTCGTGTCAGAAGCTGTATCAAATCTTTCTGTTTGCTCTAGCATAAAAAAAAAACATATAAACACGTTTTTTTTGTGAGTGAAGGACAAAGTATTAAAAAACATATTTATACGTTTTTGTTTGTTTAAATGAGTTAAACGCATCACACATACAGTATACGGCTACTCAAGATTTGGAAGGAGGAATGTTTAGCCTGAGCCTTTTTACTAACCATTTACAGCAAGACTCATTCCCTTCCTTTTTTATTTTTACGGTGTTAAATAATAAAAAACAAAAACAAATCGGCGGCCTCATACCTTTATTTTGGGAAGGCCTGCACTGTTAAGGGACTGCGTTGAGGACGAGGCAGAGATGAGGCCCGAGCCGCTGGCCGAGCTCAGGTCACTGCCGAAGGACAGTGAAGAGCCCAGGCCGGACGTGGACGACATGGAGCCGGAACCCGAGGACAGCGAGCTCTGCCGGGCTTTGCTCTGCGGCTGCCCGTCCCTCTGCTTGCGGCCCAGCGGCGGCGGCTGCAGCTTGAACTTGAAGGGGGACATGTGCGGGGGCTCCTCGCCCAGGTGCAGCGTGTGGTGCATCGGGTGGGAATGCGGGTGAGGGTGGGCCGAGTGCGGGTGGTGGTGGTGGTGGTGGTGGTGGTGGGCGGAGTGGGACAGCGAGGCGTGATGGTGCCGCTCGCCTCCCCGTTCTCTCTCGGCTCGCTCGGCCGCTCCTCGGTCGCCGCCGGGCCCCACCTTGTCGGCGGCGGGCCGGTGAGGCTGCGGGATGACAATGTTGGGGTACTGCAGGAAAGCCCGAGGGCTGAGCCCGTAGTTGTACACCGACTGGGTGTGGGCCTGCAGGTAGCGCTTCATGTCCTCGGGGTTGAAGGAGAAGTGGGAGCCCAGCATGGGCGAGAGAGTGGGCGAGGGCGTGTAAGGGAGGTGGGACGCGGGCGTCATGCTGAGAGCCGGGGACAGAGGCGGGGCCAGCAGGCCCGCTCCTCCCGGCCCGGGCAGGGGGGACACGGGGAAGGGGGACAAAGGCTCCGGGTGGATGCGGTGCCCGGGGGGGCCACGTGAGCCCGGGTGAGCGCCCGGGTTACCGGCTCCTCCGTAGAGACGGAAGAGAGACTCGTGAGACAAGCGGGGGTGGATGATGCTCCGGTAGCCTCCACCTCCGCCGCCGGGCCCTCCTCCGCCACCCACGCTCCTCTCCACCCTGTCCTCACCGCCGCCAGTACCGCCGTCCTCGATCTCCGAATTGACGGAGGTGCCGTCGCTGCAGTCGCTCACGGAGCCGCGGGCCACCCGGCGGGCCACCGAGCCGTACAGGCCTCCGGGGCTGCGCAGGTCCTCATTCGGGGAAAGCACTTCTGAGGGCGTTGAGGGAGGAAACCGGAAGTGGGTCCCGGCGCCAGACGGGATGGGCGGGGCGCTCTGAGGGACGCCGTTTCCTGGAGACGAGAGGGAGACGAGGATACTGAGAAACAACAAAGCTTTGGCGTCTAATCCCAAATAATCACGCCATCATATTGTGGGATTAAGAGGCACATAAACAAGCACGCACACACAGCGCTCGTCTCTCCAGTCTTACCGGTGGAGCTCATGTCGATGAACGGGTAGTTGACCAACACCAGCTTGTTGAAATTGAATTTGTAGGTGAAGCGCTTGCCTTTGGTCTTGTGCAGGATTCGCTTGTTGTAGTAGTATCTGATGACCAACGGCAAGATTAGTCACAGTGAAGATATGACACAATCGTACAATCACGATATATTCTTCGTGGATGATTAAGCAATATTGTTTTCTGTAATATTTATTTTAAAAAGAGGCACACTATGCTGGTGTTCAGCAATTTGGCCAAGGTCTTTTGGTTCTGAGTTTGGATCATTGCTCTGGCGTGGAGTTTGCATATTCTCAGACTTCATGCTCTGAAGACTTTAAATGAAAACCACCACAAGAGAAAAATTGATGCCGACTTCATGCTTTATTTTTTTTTAGACAGCAATCTTGAGTGAGCCCAATTGTCTTTAATTTTCTATTTCTCCATGTATAGCCGTGCTGTATGTCTTAATTGTACTGTCCCCAGGTGGGCAAGGCGCACACAACAGAAGGAGCAGCACAATGTCCATAGATTTGAAACAAAAAATTCAATTCAATTGTCATTACTAAGTTTTATAATAAATAATATTTGTCTCTTTTTTTTTTTTAAACAAATATTTTTTAAATTTATTTAATATTGGGAGGACTGGATTAATGGTATTTTCATCATTTTCAATGGGGAAAGATGATTTGAGATACAACTATTTTAAATTGTTAGCATGGACGTGCAAAGAATTAAACAGTTTCCTGGCGTCTTAAGGTACATAAAAGCACATTTTCCATGTTTCTATTCAAAATAAAAAAACATGAAAGGAAACCATGTTTTTGTCGCGCATGCAAGCTGTGACTTTTGTTTACATTTCCTTTCGCCGTACAGCGATAATGCAGATTCCATTTCATGTCTGCCCACCTACTGGTGACGTTATTGTTGAAAGGGAACCTTTGTCTTTCAAGTGAATGTCGCTACTGACCGCACAATCAAACGCACGCTTTAATAAGCCTGCAAGACTGCATTTGCTCTGCTAAAGTCGCATATTACGGAGTGTTGCGTGACAGGGCGAGCCACAAAAGAGAGAGGGAGCGCTTTGACGACAGGATGAAAAGACATCAGGTAGATGAGCGTGTGTTTTCCATGTTGCAAGGTGAGATTGTGTGATGTCTCACAACCAGCAGCAAACATCCCGCTTTTCATGTTGAGGCATGGAATCATCTCTTTATGTAACGCCGAAGCAAAGCCACTCATAATTTGGCCCGTCTTTATTTGTTTACATAACCTATTCTCTGTTGCCCTCGCTCCCGCTCCCGCTCTCACTGCGCGAGCTTTTCCTCTCCCGTGGCTACTGCCAAGAGTACAAGGCTGCATTTTTATTGACCTTTGTACAAGCTACATCTCTTTACGTAACAGCACTCTTGCTTTCTTCCTGGGACACACGTCCGCTTTTACGTAACCTCTCGAGCCGAGTCAAAAGGGGAAAGCGGGAGACGGGTATGGCCAAAAGTACCACTTAGGACCTCCATGCGGCGCCGCGCTCCACACATCTGCACACTTTGGTGCGCAACATGTGTCCAGTGTGCTTTTTCCAGATCAACATGTGTCCCTCAGCTGGCAGCAGTTAAGTCCCGCGTGCGAGCGAACGCGGTGCCTGCCGGCTACGCAGGTGAGCTAATTGACGCCCATTGTCGGTCATTACACTGAATAAACGGTTGTGCGTCTGGAGCAGGGCAACTTTATTGCCTCTTCATATTTTGTATATACAGAACATGCAAGTTCAAGGGACAGATGGAATTTGGAGCCCACTGTTTAGGGAATTGGTGGCAAGAAGTAAAATTATGTATGCTAGTTTTAGTGTGCATAGTTTGATATTGTCGACCTGATGGAAGTAACTGAAAGAGGTAATGACCCGGGTGTGAAGGGTCCGATAGGATTTTGCCTTCCCTCGTCTTGGTTCTTGCAGCATGTAAGTCCTCAAAAGTGGGTAGGAGGATACCCAATGATTTTTTTCAGCATCCCTAACTGCCCGTTGCAGTCGGATTTCAGGTTTCTTAAGTGAAACTGACTTTAACGACTGGAAGTTTTTAACTTTTTATGATGCAAAAGCCAAATCCTAACCCAGAACATATCGTTGTTGTTGGGAGGAAACGATGTATGTCCAAATATGGTCATTTTCATACTTGCACATAAATTGATACTACTGGTCTGTCCCCATGTCATCGGTTATTTTTATGCATTATCGACCAATCGAAAGTGTTGAAATGAGTTCCCGAACGTACCCGTTAACTCTCGAACACTTGATGAAATATCTGAGAAGTGTCGTAAAACTGCGCCTCTGCTCTTGCTTGGCAGGAGTCGCGAAGCATGAGGTCATCTCAAGATTTAAAGTTCGGATATTGTTGACAATAATGAGTGAAAATCATTAAATCAGTTATTTGAGGAAACCTGTTTTGTTAAAAATAGATCTGTGTAATGCTTCGGTATGGAAGTTTGTCAGTGCGTACAGATTCATTTCCGCCTATTACACATCTTAGTCGTCTTATGGTTTCATTTATTGCTTCACGAATGGCGCTAAGATTTTTTGAAAGAGAGTTTGGAAAGACGATGAAACCACAGCCGTTTGGTTTTGTGGAGTATTAAAAGGATTTTTGTGTGGTCGGGGGTCAGCGTGATTGTAGACTTTGATGTGGATAGCTGGCGCCAGTGACGTATCCTACCATCGTAATCAATGATAGCGTAAGAAACTAGCATTTTCTTTAGTGCATAAATTAGTGATTAAACATGTTCAATGATGTTGGTGCATGACAGCGTATGGTAATTTAAAAAAAAGTTAACAACAATATCGTGGGGGTGCGAATGATGAGCTGCGATATAGCGGAGGAACACAATCCAAAAGGCGAACTTGGTTGAGTCTGAGCAAAACGACGACAAAATTGAAGCTGTGGCGCCCGAGGCTGTGTGGAGAGCACATGGTCTAACACTCTCTTCCTGTGCCCCCCTCCCCTTCCTCCTCCCCCTTCCTCCTCCTGCGCCCGCCATCATGCAGGCAGACGCTCTTTGAAGAGCATTTGAACTCGCTTCAAAAGAGAAGAAAGAAATTCTTGGAGCGTCTGCGTTTAGCTGCCCGCCGCTCTCTTACGCGCCCAAATCCATCGTGATGGATCCACAGGTGCCCCCGACAGCGGCCTCCACTTCCCTCCCCTTCCCTCCCCTGACTGAAACAAATCATCCAAGAAATGCGTCTTGATCACAATCCCTGTTTAACCAAACGTGCAGATTGAACAATCAATGCGAGTCGAGCCTTCGGGGAAAACAGCGGGGAAGTGTTCCATCAAGTTGCAGGTCGTGGATTAAGACTGATTACACGCAGCGGTTGAGGTCCAAAACATTTGCATCAAGAGCATTGATGCAGGAACAATCGCAGGGCATGTGTGAGTGACTGTTTGTGCAACTTTGGCCATGGTACACAAGTAAACTGTGTGCATTCATTTCTTGAGTGGGATTGTCTCCTTTGTATGACGTGATCGTTAATTCACAACCATTTTGTTTGTACAGTATTTTAATTTTTTTAGGTACTTCCTCCCACAATCCAAAAACATGCAAGATAGATTCACTGAAGATTCTGAATTGTCCATAGATGTGAATATGTACCCAGCATCTGACTTATTCATTAATTGTTAATTAAATTCATTTTTATACTTAACAAAACTGTTAGTAAAATTAAGTGACTCCAATGTATGTTGATGTGAGATTCCATAATAACTCATTGACTCCCAAGCGTTAATTTCCTAAAATTAGGGCTGGGTTAAAAAAATAATAATAATTCGATATCGAATCGATTTTCTTTTTCAAGCCTGATATAGATCCATAAAATCATGCATCTTAGCATACCTTAAGACAATACAGAATCTTTTTAACTTATATTTACAGTTATTGAATTACAATTGTGAAAATATTTTCATCTCGTCCTTGCTGATGCCAATGTTTGTTTAACACTTAAGTGATTATAACACTAAATCCTTTAACCAGTCACTTCCTCCACAAAATTTTATTTGGAATTTAATATTTGTGGAGCTTTTATCATGTCATTGACATTTAAGAAGACTTGATGTTAATTAATCAATATCAGATTGAAGTGAAGTGATTCGAATTGAATAAAAACAAAAAATCTAATCGAACGGAACTCTTGTGAATCGAAATCGAATCGATTGAGACATTAGAATTGATACCCGGCCCTAAAACTGGTTAGATTTGTATTTAGGAGTGATTGCTCTGTATTTTTTTTTTGCATACATGCAGATGTAGCCTTAACTGCCACATCTACCGTATTCCAGAAGGTTCTCCTTTAGAGCAACACTTTTCCCCCCAACGCACGACACACGCATGAGCTCACCACAGTGTCGCCCCACAAACAAACACACAAAAAGCATTGTGGAAGCGACCCAGTGGCGAGTGCATGCACAGGCTGTGCCTTTGCCCATTGTTGCGCTGTAAATAGGCGCTGACTGTGACAGGAAGTCGGGATTACAATACTCCCTATGAGCCCCGTTTATTTTCTGCTTCTTTTGTCACCACGCGCGCACACAACTCAGGTGTGTGCGTGTGCGTGTGTGCGCAAGATAAACACGTGAGCTTTTAGCCTGTGAGTCATCAATGATGAGTGTTTACCAACTCGCTAAAGAACTGAAATGTGTGGTGATGTGGGCTTTGTGCGGGGTTGTCAAGGTGTCACATGTTCTGTCTGTGTGTAGGTAGTAGGAGGGTGTGGCGTGGGTGGTCTTGGTGAGGGTCCGATTATGGTGATCACATGGCCTGCAAATGCTAATATCTACTCTGGCGTGTGTCTAAGTGTGCAGCACAAAAAGCCTCATTCATTCAGGGCAATAATAATAATAATAGTAATAATAATAATAATACAAGCCATCCTCGTGTCTGAAGGGTTAACTTTTTATTTATTTATTTTTTAATATTACTGTTAAATATTTTTTTTAACATTTTTGGGGCGGTTTCCGTGTACTGTGTCCCGATTGCTTACAATACCAACATGGCTGCAAGCAGGAAGAGTTCAGTCCCAAAAGCAGAATGATTATTGCCAATGTAAAGGATTGGGTTGTTATTGTTTGTATTATTTTTTTTTTTTACAAGAGGACAGTAGCTTTTATTTAAGTTGTTTTAAACATTTAAATTTATTAGGGCTTGTGTTTAGTGTTTACATTCACATTTTCATTAATGGGACAATTTTCCAAGATGAAGCAATTTTCTTATTATTTGTAAAGAAAAAAAAAACATATCGACAGTGTATATATTCCTGTGGAACCTGATACAAGTTAATTAATGAATTATTTTATTTTTATTTTTTTATTTGGGGGGGGGGGGGGGGTCAAACCTTTATTGGTATCAGGAAATATAACAATAACCCCAAAAAGTTGTTTTGAATTATATATGATATGATATATGATATAATATATATCTTCTATAAGGCAGCCATTTGCCAATAGTGGTGGTCCACTGCTGCTCAATTCCATTTGGAAATGAAGCTAACACACCAAACATGCATGTAAGCGGGAGGGTCCTGGTACAATGGCGCGCTTGTGCATGTGAATGTGCACACGTGTTGGCTTGTTAATCTTTTCCAGCTGTGAGCGGCAGCCCTATCTGACCTCTGACCACCGTGTAGGGAACCCATGCGCGATTGCTGACCGTTAAACGGGAGAACTGACGTTCCTTTGAAGGGGGGGTCAATAAATCAAATTAATTCAATGAATTTGTTATTTTTAAAACCGACGATTTAGGAATTAGCCAAATCGTGAAATCGAGGTGCGTATAAATAAATACAGTCCTTCTTAAATTCTGTTCTATCCAAATGATATTGTGAATTGAAATTTAGCAGAAAAGGCTAAATTTGGGTTACGCCGCTTTACAGAACGCAATTGTAAATTGAGGACCCCCTATTCAGGGCTGGATATCAATCAATAATGAGTGATCAATACCAATTCTGATACACGTTCCTAAAATATACCTTTTTAAATACTGATGTTTCAACAGCAACTCTAAAACAAACATTACCGGACAAATCTTGAGTTTTAGATTTCAGCTTTGGTATTTTTCCAGTCCAAGCAAATGTCTTACATTAAAAAAAACTAAACAACAAATCATTTCCAGTACAAAAAAACTGGTGTAAACAAACAAAATCACCATGTAAGCTTTCTAAGGACACAAGACAAACCTGATCCTGGTTGATGGTGTATTCTGTATTGTGTATATCGCAGCAATTTGATGTATGGAAAATCCACATCATATGTTTGGATATAGATTTGTTCCTAACACTCGCTTTGAAATCATTAGGTCAGTTTGGGTTTTTAGCAAAATTATTTTAACTTGACTAGAGTTGGTGATAGACAAGTTGCGTAAAAAATTGACTTACGGCAGCGCCAGTACAACTGAACCCCACTGGTTACAGCAGATTTCTGTCATCTGATCTACACAACTGACATCATTCCTAATCACGCTGTATGATTATGCGCGTCCTTAATTGAAATTCAAGACTATGAAATCTAACCTTGCATGCATTCCAACAATCACAGTGTGATTGTAATCCTCTCAACGGGAGTGGAACTGTCACAGCGGTTGTGTGAGCGGGAGATCAAGATGACGCACTGAGCCCGTGGCCTCTTGATGGAAAGTCACGACGCGGCAATCAGCCATCTTCTTTCTATAGCGCATGGTCATTAGGGTCACGAGTGACCTGGAGACAAACCCATCTGACTGGGCTACAGGTGGAGATCGGAGAACACCCTGGACTGGTTTTCCAGTCAATCGCACGTTCACACCCAACTTCAATGAACTTTAGAATGTGTGAGAAAGACAAAAGTCAAATAAACACTTAAGCACATGCAAACTCGACCCTTGGGGGTCGAATTTACGACTAAGCCCAACTGTGAGGCAAACGTGCCAACCACTTGATCAGCCGCCTCACACAGCAATCAATCAATCCCAGTTTAAAATAAAACAAAAGAAGGTGAAAAGAAACTTGGCCATGTGTTCAGCAGGCAGGCATGGAATAATAACAAAGGTGCCGCTAATAATGGGGGCCGATGAAAAGGAACACTTCAAAGTGTGTGGATGCTAATTGCCACATGCGATTAGCAAACTCCAGATTTCCTCCATATGAAGGACACAAGATGGCCTGGCCTCCGACAGCGTGCCGCCATGTTAACAAGCACACGTGTGCGCGACGCCTTTTATGACTTCATTAATCTTTAGTGCCGCTAATCCTTCGCCCACATCACTGCTGATGTGCATCTCCGCAGCGTGGCTCCGAGGACAGATCCGGTGTCACGTCAGGTGGCCACGTGGCGTTTGATCGTCCACCCTTGTTGCTTAAAGGTGACTTTGCACCATTCATCCACACCGGACCAAATAAGAGTGGAGGAGGACGCAAAGAGACGGATGCTAAGACTTGCTATATGTAAGCACTTGCTCCTGCTTAAGCTTCAAATCTGTCACAGCTAGAGAGGATGCACATGCCATAAATAATCGGCATGACCGCAAGTGTCCCGGCTCACTTTCTTTGTCTGTCTAATGGAGGAATTCTAAATGCAGACACTTGACTTTGCATGGATCTTAATCTCAAAAGTAAATAAGCACGCGATTAAAAAAAAAAAAAGACTTCTATTTAAAACAAGCTTAATCCTTGAACCTCTATTCCTGTTCGAACACATGTAGCTTTCGTTAAAGGGCTTTAGCCTAAGTTTGGATATGGACAAGTTGACTTGAGGTAACTGAGATGTTATGATTCCCAGGAATGGTGTCAATGAAAAACAAACCAGAGAGTTGAAAACAAACACACGGTCATTAAAAAGGGGTACTTCAGTATTTAAAGACATTTACTATCACCCCAGTAATCAATCAACACTAATGAACCCCAGAGGGAGTTATTAGATGATAAAGGAATCTGTGGGTAATTTCTTCAGAATTAAAAGGTACAAGACTCTCCCCGAACAACAATTGAGGAGAACCACGGTCTCGTGCTTACTTTACTTTAAAAAGTTAAAAAAAAAAAATTGTATTAAAAAAACAAAAGGAAAAGAAGCTGCTGCAGCAAATTGGCGATTTTGGCACGTAATCCCAAACGAAAGCATACAACAGGGTAATTTAGGATGTGCATTATTTTTTTGTCAATTTGTGCTGTGTATCATCAAATGTATATTGAGTTAACTCAGCATTTCTTGGAACTTCAGCCAAAACAGTACTAGAAAAGGTGTCATTGTCTTGTCAATCAATAAGCATCAATAGTAAAGAGTGGTTTGATATCTTATCACTATTGGTGGACAACATAGAGCCATCACACACACACATATATATATATATATATATACATATATATATATATATATATATACATACATATATATATATACATACATACATACATACATACATACATATATATATATATACATACATACATACATATATATATATATATACATATATATATACATATATATATATATATATATATATATATATATATATATATATATATATACATATATATATACATATATATATATATATATATATATATATATATATATATATATATATACATACATATATATATATATATATATATATATAAAATAAAAATAAAAGAGCTGGAAACTAATTCAAAAGGTGATTTTGAAGCTACAAGACTTGGCTAAATCCTGGTGCAAAACACCAACAGTCTTGGTTTAGGGTCTACTGTTGGAAATTAAAAGTACAAGCAAAAGGCATTGAGGTGTGACTGGGCAAACAGTTGAGTGTTTTACTTGGCACAAGGGACACTGAACTGGTACAGGTCAATAGTGTGTGTGTGAGGGCACGAGGCCAGGGTTGGGTCATTGCTATTTGGATTTAAACAGACATGACTAATGGAATGTCTGGCTGAAAGAGTGCCAAAGTGTAAAAGGCTGCGCCCGTGTGGGGTCCCAATGAAATGCTTCCAGTCAACTTAGTCCAGTCAAGTGAGATGGAAAAGTCATTCAAGACTGTCGTGAATTCTCTTACGGCTTGAGATTTAACAATATCGGCTACTCCACCTACAACAGCCAGGCCAGGTCCTACTCCACAGTCCATTAACTATACACTTCTTGTGGAGTTTGCTTATTACAAAATAATTCACAATAATTAGAATACTAGTTGTAATAACAAATATTTGCCATTTTACCTCAGTGCCCTGCTTAGTTTGTCGTAGTTCATTTGGGGTTTACACTTCCTGGCCCCCCAGAGCCGGGCCACCTCGTCCGGGTCTTTGATGACAAACTCGCCGTAGTCGCCCTGCCAGGCGATGACGTCATGGTACTCTTCTTTCCTCAGCAGCTCGAGAATGAAGTGCCACAGTTGGATCTGCCTGGATCCCGGGCTCGACTCCGGCTTGTAGGCCCAGTCAGGAAAGGCAAAACCTGTCACGGGTAAAAGTAGACAGTCTGTGAGTAACAAAATGATGTGCAGATTTTGAACAAGTAAGGAACACATTGGGGTCAAGGAGTCCAGAATTGTTTGAAGTTGGACCTGATAAGAGTCAGCAGTTTGTAGCTGTTTCAGGTGAGTGGAGACTACAAGAGGAAAGAGGATTATGAGTGTCTAGCCAGCCAAGTATAGATCACACATAAGAGTGCAGCTTAGTCAAGCTTGCAGTGGAGTGGCCTCATTCATATTTCACGTCCACCATGAATATCTGCTCACTAACCTTTCCCTCTGCTTCCCTACACCGTCTAGTTGAGCTCAAGAAATTTCTCTTTGGCTTCGAGTTTGGGCGATCCCAACCACGTTTCCAAAAGAATGGTTTTACTCAGTTTAGTCCAGCAAAGTTTGATCTCATCAAACACACTGACTGGGTGACAAAAACAGTTGCATCTTGGTTTTGTTTTTACCACAGTTGGCTGCTTGATTTTCATGTTAGTTTAGTCAAAAGGAATTGTATGAAAACAACAGCCCAAAATTTCCATGAAACTAAAATCCATGCGGCAGAATACAAAGGGTCCCATTCACAATCTACAACAACTCTGCCACACACAAAATCAGCAATGACTTCATGTTGCTGATTATAGCATAGTAAAAATGAAATGTTATTCATTTTAATATATAAATACAAAGATTAGAGGATCCATTTTGTTTGACCTCTTTGTTTGGCTACTCATCCCCTACACACTCCTGTTGGTACAGTCAAGTATATTCTCTACACCGAGTCAACCGTGACATCACTAATTAACATTGTGGTGTGTTCCTCCATGGGCCACACCAAGTTGGTACCTTGGCTTTTGGATTGAATTGCGGTTTCCGATTCATAACATTTCCTTGAGACTTGACCGGTTAACGTCATTACTTAACTGTGATTTTTATACATGCAACATGTTGAATAAAATAATTAGTTCTAAACTGTTCCTGGCCAAATATCTTTTGTTGATACACAGATAACAATTGCTCCATCTTGGCAGATGTCTGGGTTGTACCGCATTTTCTAGTGTCACTTTCACTGTGTCTTAATCAGACGTTGTGCTATTAAAAATATGGAAACCGCATATGTGAAACTCAACGCCCACAGGCTGAATCTGATAACACAACTTTTTAACATGAACAAATATCCATCTGAGAACAAGGGCACATTTTCCATCAAAATGTTGGTCCAACTCCAATTTGGACCATTTAAACTACCACCACCGTGCTTGAATATAATAGATATATTGTAAATGACTTCCACTTTGTGCAGCCCTTTTCTATCTTCAAAGTTCACAAAGTGCTTTAACATAAGTTTCATCAGGAATAATGGGCGGTTCAGTATCTTGCTCAAAGACACTTCGGCATGGTCAGGACTCAGGACTCAGGATTGAACCCACAACCTCCAAATTGGGACACAACCACTTTTGAACCTGAACCAAAAATGCAACGCTAAAGCAGAAGATGAGAAAGCCAAAAAAAGCTGGCAGGGGAAGCAGCACGATCGCTTCACCTGCAGTCCTCGTCTCAGAATGACCGACTTCGGTCTTTGTGCAAACCACATTCCTGTGTTAACACGAAGCCACCGCCTCACCACAGTGGCTCCTCACAGGAAACACAGTGAAACTACTGTGCTCAAAGTTGTGTTAGTGGCCATTGCGGGACACTTGGCCTCCTCCACCTCTTTCCTGCCAGCGCACTCACTCTTTCCTACAACCAGAGGAAAAACAAACCACTCATCTCTCATCTCAATGCACCTGCTGCTCAGTAGAAACAAGACGCACACATTGAGACTGGGGGTGCGGAAACACAGTACATATGGCACAGCTGTTTGCCTTACCACATACAAGTTTGAGCGACACAGGAAATGAGGGTGGAAACTGTGAGACAAACAGGTCCGAATCATCAGATTATGGATGTCAATGGATTTAGTGGATGACAGCCTGAGGCGAGATAGATCACTCCGATAATCTGGACAGCGCTAACCTGCCCAGAACCATTTGGTGGCTTGCGTAACAAAATCATGTTGGTGGCACATCTGCCAGACTGTTATGAATCTGCACTCATTTTTCTTTTTGGGCTCTTATGTAATGCTAACAGAAGCGTGCACTTTCAAGCTCTCTTTGCTTATGTTATTGACAACAGGCTGCACAGAGGGTGTGTGATTGTGAAGCGCGGACCGTGACTCACTCGCTGTTACCACCTACTCAGGATTCTATGGCACGATTCGGACCATCCGAATAACACTCGAGCAATGTGCACGATGCCTACACATTTTCCACCTAAAAAATTCCAGACGGGACTTTAATAGCGCTGGAGAATGTGCGGCTTGTGGGAGGAAAACGATGTGGTCAACAGCCGAGCTTGTAGGTCGTGATGTGGTAACACACGAGCGACGGAAAACAAATTCAGCGGGGCCTTGGTTCACGACACTCTTGACATATGTCGATTGGAGGTTACGAATTGGGTGCAATGAGCTCGTTTGTATAAGAATACGTGGTCACACGGCACAAGGAAAGACCCATTATGGCTGTACTTGTTTGTTTTTGATACAAGACAGCTTTTCATCTAAAAAGTTGCTGTAATTATTCATGTAATACTACATTAGTGTAGATTAGTATTAGACTTTGGCACACTCAGACATACCTCAAATTTCACATTAACGCTAATAAAGGCCTAGATGCACCAATCCAACGTCGGCCAAATGTAACATACGCCTACCCCTTGTGGCGTTGGCCCAGACGTCGGCATGTCGCGTAGAAAAATGACGTAAATACACACCGCACCAACCCCGACTATTACATACCTTTCAGCGCATGCGCGAGAAGTAATTTCCTTCCATACAACCGGCGGCGGTAGTCATTATTCCTTAAGGCAACTGGGCCAAAAGGCTTTCTATTAGTACCGTTTATCCGCGTTTGGCACTTCCTCTTCTTGCCCTGTGCGCTGATTTGCTAGCTAACACCCAATCACAGTGATCAAATGCCCCGACGCCGGACGCCAATTCAACGTGTTGAATTTGCTGGAACCCACCCTCCGACGTATCCAACTGAGTCAGTAATTTATACACTAATCAGACGGCACGTGCCATCAGCACAACGCTGTCCAACTCCCGACGTCGGATTGGTGTATTTTAGCCTTAACATGCACAGTTTGCACACCTCCCAACTAAACTCTTGATAGTCATAAGAGAAGAATAACGCCAAGAGAATAGAGTTTCAAGATTTACGAGAGTCGGAGATGATCAGCAGCAGTCAGGTTCGTCTAATATTCTTTTGGGTTTCCATTCCGGTTGACTTGATAGTACTCAGCGCTAGAGTTATTGAACAGCATTTGTGATTTCAATCATCTGGTGTCATACATTTCAGACGCAAAATTGTGTGCTGTTTTTAACGGAGCAATGAGTGAAAATACAGTATATACTGCCACAAATTAGCCACTAGCTACCATCCCGCTAACCGTCACTTGCGAAAAGGTTGAGTGGTTCTTGTGTCTTCCATTTTGAGGGTCCCATTGTAAACCACAATACACTAACAGGCATTATATTCCTTCGCTTCCGACAATCAGACTGTCTAAAAGCTAAGATGGCAATACTGTCTCTCACCTGATGTTGCCAGACACTCAAGTCAAGAGCTCGCCGGTCCAATTTCCAATCAGGCTGAGAGGGATAAACAAGCAACGCTCATAAATGCTGACTCGGAGGTTTCTGCTGTCCAGGTACTAAAGGTTTTATGACTAGAACATTCGATCACAAACAAGTAGACATTTTGTTATAGGGTGTGTGTGAAAGTTGCATCCTCCTCAAAAGGTATGTGACACAAGTTGTTAACTGATGATTTTTCTCCAATTGCAGAAAACAGGAGCTACAACTGGGGGCCAGATTCCAGGGTAAAGTTAAATTTTCCAAAGTATCTCCTCATCTTCTGCTTTTTCCTATTTTGTCTTTTCTTACTCCCCCAAACCCAAAAGTGTGGAAGAGGGACTCACACTATCACTCTCCAGGGGAGAGGAGGACGACTCGGGTGGGTCGTGAGGGGGTGAAGCAATCTGACCTGGATGACAACAGACTAGCAGACAAGCAATGATCTCATCGCTCCCTTAATCCCCCTCACTCTCACCTCCTTTCTTCCCTCCATCCTCCCCCTCGTTCCTCTCCCACTCCGGCCATTGTCCCGCTCTCTTCCCACTCGTTTTGCCTAATATCCCTCCCCCCGTGGCCTGTCCCGCTACTTTTCTGTTCTCTATTCTCCGACTGTCGTACCGCTCGCCCCATTTCGTCTTCCCTTTCACTGGTCGCCCCCCCCCCCCCCCCAACCCCTCGTTGCTACTCACCCCCTTTTTGCATCACTTTCTACCACCTGCCCCTTGTGATGCTGTTGCACTCTCTCTAGTGTCCCAAGGCAGAGATTAGACGCACCCCTTTCGTCAGGGTTCTACACAAGCTTCTACATTATTGATGCAGATTGTGTGTGTATGCCGTAATGGCTATCTGGTATCTCCCCACGGGACTCATGCGGGAGGAAAGGAGCCCGAAAGACGGAGCGTAGAGGTCAAAGAGAAAATAGTGGGGGTTAGGTCACTATCTCTTGCATCAGCTTCCTCTGCTCTTCACCCATATACACAGATTTGTATTATAAAACAAACTGATGAATTGTGAGGGATAAGTGTGCTAAAGGTGATCTAGCGACAATTGGGACATAAAAAGAGCAAGTTCAAACATGATCCTTCTCCATGGTGACCGCTGTGTGGTCCACTCCAAAGTCAAAGAGATCACTAAACGCTCAATGGCTCACATTACTTGCGCTCATTTGGGTCAGCTTGCTTGCTGCTGTTGCCGTTTTTTTCACCAACACAATTCGTCCTTCATCATAAAACCTTTCCCATCTGTACAGGCAATGTCTTAAGTGACATCCTTGACTTGTATAAGTGCAAAAAAACTGATTCTAACTGTCTTAGCTTTATCGACAAAGTGTGCGAAGATTAGGTCGCATTGCGGGCCAACGTCATCCTCTCACTTTTTGCTTGTCCCACATGTGTTGATGCTGGAGTCTTACTGATTTGAATGCAAGTATATTCAGTGGTGAATAAATTGACTCAGTGATGCCCCGGAATTATTCGGAAAATTCAGCCCCTGAAGCTCGTTTCACTCAACATGTCTACTATGAGTAAACAAATAAAAAGTGTCAAAAAGCCATGTCCCAAAAGACAGCTATTCAGCCATTTTCGTTTGAAATAGCCATTATATAGTAATTTCAGCCATTTCCAGGTGTCCTTTAAAAACTAACTACTTCCACAGATCTCAGCGGAATGCTACCAAACTTGAAACAAAATTTTTTGTTTTTAAGATGTGTGGGTGGATCATGGCAGAGCATAGCAGCGAAACTTAACTCTCCATAAAACACAAAACTCGACAATAACTCAACTCTACAAGGTCAGAGCTTGGCCAAAAGTCCCCCAGAATCTTCTAAAAATTCAGCCCTGAAGCCAGTTCCACTTCCACTTCCATTCCTCATTCAAGTTTCTATACAGCTTATCCTATTCCGGGTCGCAGGTGAGCTGGAGCCGATCCTGGCTGACTTTGGGTGAGAGGCACTGGTCACCAGTTAATCTCAGGGAAAAAAGGTATATAGTGGGAATATATACTGAATGGTAAATGAAAGCACGCTGCTACCAAAGTAAGGCAAGTGAACCACTACACCGTCAGAGAACTGCCAGTTTCACGTAGGAACATGAAATTTAGTAGGCATGTCTATCATGAGTAAACCCACAAAGGAACTCATACTTTAAAAGACACCAGGAAGTCACCATTTTGGTTTGAAAAGGCAATGTTTTAATAATTTGGCCATTTCCGGATGTCCTTCAATAACAAAAATTTTGTTGGATTGCTGCTTCACTTAAAAATATGCATACTGGCCAGATGGGCGATGCTAAATTACAAAATGTTTTAGTTTTTGTGCTTGTGCGTAGCATGGCGGCGAAACATGAACATCTAAAAATCTTGAAAATTCTGTGCGACAACAGTGGCACATTCTTCCCTATTTTTTTTGGTTTTCAGAACTTTCCACTGTAGATTAGAAAGTTTATTCTTGCATGACGTTGCACTTGAAATGTAGCTAAATCGCAAAATCCTTGGCGAAGGCAATAAGTGCCTTTTGAACTCTTTGTCAGTTCCAACAGTGAAGCGAAAACACAATACTTTTTTTAGAGACCTAGTAGTTTTAATAAGCCATTTGATTGCGGGTAAAGGAAGAAAAAAAAATCACTGGTTGCTACTTGCCTAGTGTTTTATAAGCACTTTGAACAGCCTTGTGACAGAATGGTGCTATGTACATAAAGCCACCTGGCAGGTAACTCAAAGAAAGGGAAAAAAACTGCAGATTCACAAGTGCAGTACCAAGTGTATCTGGGCCAAAATGCTGTCGGGAAAAAGGGAGCAGACAGTTTGAGTGAGAAAGGACGTGGGAACCTCAGGGGCAAATCAACTGACAGGTCTGTGACGAAATAACGGCAATGTTGCACAACGGCTGGTTAACTACAAAAGATGAAGAAGCGTAAGGTCGCTGTGGGTTCAGGGGGGCTGTAAAAAGCATCCAAAGGCGCCAGACAGACAGTAGTAGCCCATAGCGTTCATTTTCATTCAAACAAGTCAATACATTCTCGGACGAGCAGAAAAAGCGCCCCAAGCTTCCAGCTCGGCCAGGGGAGGAAACACAAGAGGGAAGCGATGACGGCACAATGAAAATAACCGACAGACGCAATAAGCGAAGGCAGGCTGCACTTGTCATGTTGAGGTAATCAGAGCCCGTTTGCATGAATCCCAAAGTGGCCGGACTCGTCTCACCAAGTGCAGTAAACGCGCTACATTTACGCTTATTTTGGGATGAATTGCAATTGCCTGAGTGGTTTTGATGCAACCACTGACGTAGTTGTGCTATTAGACGGAAATGGTTTCTGTAACTTATTTCCCCCCAAATTGTGTGTAAAATACGTTTGCACCAGTTTAAAAAAAAAAGCTTCATAATTTCCAGTCATTATGATCCAATGGATGATTGAAAAAAAAACATAAGCAATTATTTCAGAAAACCTGGCATAAAAGCCCCAAAAAAACTCTTCATCCCCACAGACCTTCTTAGGACTATAGAGGGTTATTTTTCCTAATCGTGCATCAAATTCGTAAGTTTACCAACTCAGTGTTCAAGGAAACCAGGAAACTAACTGGTTTTAATGAAGTCTGTTTGAACTCAGAACTGTCATCAAACTTTAACTCATTCACTCCCAGCCCTTTTCACTGAAGAAACCCCCTTCGCTCCCAGCGGTTTTACTTGATTTTGATTGGGTTTGCCAGGCCCACAGAATATTGTGTTCTATTGCTATAAAAACATGGAACCTACCAAAAGAAAGATTAGAGTCTCTTCTTTCGTCAGGAAAAAAAAGTATACTTTCCGTTTCGCAGCAATTAGCATTATAATATAGCTAAGTTTCATCATTATTCACAAATATGTTTAGAACTGTGGGTAAATGACCTTTTTTCGACATGGCCCTGGTTGATCTTTTTTGCTCTGCTGCCACCAGCTGGCCGTTTGTGTAATAACTACCATTTCTTCAACCACTTTCTGCAGTGAGCTAGCATTAAAAAAAAAAACATTAAAAAACGTATACATGCGTCTTAAAACATAAAAAATAGAACGTATTTATACGTTTTTGTGAGCAAATGAGTTAAGGCGCATTTTTTCTGTACATTTACACACACACACAAAAATCGATCAAAATAATTGTTTACTTCACTCGACGAGTTTTTATAGGCTTCTTTGAAAGTCTTGGAATGATATACAGTATGGGATGTCTTTTTTTTAATAATTCAGAAACTGGAGAGTGGGCATGGTTAAACACACATCACGCAGTAAAAACATGTATGCTGAGAAGGCTGCTCAGCCATTCCTAGAGGTCGTCTATAGGCTTTTACCGCTTGCCATATAGCCGCAGAAGAGAGAGCGGCCCAGAAAGAAGAGACGTCTTTGTGGCCTTGGAAGGGCCAAAAATAGCCGTATGCGCAAACACACAGTGGCGTTATTGTTGAAAGAAAGATGAGCAAAAGAGAGAACACAGTAAGGACGGACAGAAGGGAGGAGAAGGACGGAAGATTTAGGATGGCATGATGGTAAGATGTGGTCGCTCGCTGGACAGTGACACTTCCAGCCAACGGGAATTAAAGGGCTGAGAAAAAGAAGCCGAAAAAGGATCGTCTCTCTTCCCGAACATACAGCCCTTGTGTCCGACTCGAAACGACGGTTCAAGCAGCCATTAGTTGAGACGCTTGTTTAAAAGTGTGCCAAGTTCACTGTGAAAGCAGAAAACTCAAGCTGGGTGCACACATACTGACAATTGGGCCAAATATAGTCATTTTCCCTCCCTTGTGATCAAAGCCAGGGAAAGCTGGATTCTCGGATGTCGCTGACAGATTATCCTTGGCGATGATCCTGTGGTGTAGGGCATGTATTAAGGTGATTAAAGTGATTTTTCCTCCGCAGTCTACTCAGAACGCAGTTGAAGCTGACAATGTGGAGTACACAAAGGGTGCAACCAATTAATCGGCCTGCTGATTTAATCAACTGATATTAGCGCTTTGAAAATCGGGGGCCAATTCTTGCAGATTTTTTTAATGCAAACACATTACAACATAAAATAACCAACAACAACAAAATTGGCAGAGTTATGCCGATTTTTCTCTCTGTTGTCAAGTGAAACAAATAGGACTAAATGCTGTAAAACAGTAACATTTTCTACTTGTAACTCGTAACTTTAATGTTGCAAGCATTAAGGGACCCAAAAATAAGTTATGTTTTTTTTTAAGTTATGGGAATTTTATTCTGCCAAATATCAGAATCAAAATCAACCTTAAAAAAAAGTCAAAGTCAGTCGAGCCCTAGTACACACATACCGATAATCAGGCCTAATATGCGCATTTTGTATCTCTCGTGATTAAAGTCAGCAAAGGCCTAATTATTGGATGATTCTAAAAGATTATCCTGCATGACTAGCATTTGGTGTGGGGTGTATTAAGAGTGCTTTTCCCTTCACGATCTGCTCCGAAATCAGGTGTTGTGCTGTGTTGGTCACCTCGAGTACGGCACACACTCAACAGTAAGAACGCATGACTAACTTTTCCTCCTCATGTCTCTGAAAGAGAGATGTTAAAAATCGGTATGTACGCACACCTCTTTATATATACAAAGTACATAAAATGTTTGTACTTAATGGGTGACAGAACCAATGGGTGAAGTAGAAAAAAATAATGAATATTTAAACACCTGTTTTGATGCATGATCTCACTGTTGAGAGCATAATGGGTGACAACGCAGTGCTCTGGGACCTCCTGGGAAGACTAAACACACAACTAGCAACATGCACACGCACACACACACACACACACACACACACACACACACACACACACACACACACACACACACACACACACACACACACACACACACACACACACACACACACACACACACACACACACACACACACACACACACACACACACACACACACACACACACACAAATGCACAGCAGGCATTTCATCCCTCGGGAGCTCTAAGAAAAGACACATACACCAGTTTTCACACGGGAACAACACAGCTAAAAAAGAGCACTAGTGGACAGAAGGGAAAAAAACATGCGAGCAAACACACGGCAAGGCCCTGCGGCGTTGCACCTGAAGCGGCACTCAGGTGCGTCGGACTACTACTTTTTTTAGGTGCATAATCACACTCATAAACAAGCCTGATGGGAGTGTGTGTTTGTGTGCCAATGCGCTCCCTCGAGTGTGTTAAGAAGAACAGAACAATATTGTGTCACTGGCAGGAGAACTTTTTCTTGCTCTCTGGGTACCAGGGGTACTTTTCAGTCCATTTTTTCTAACATGTAACATTAGATACAACTCATCTTTTCTTCTTATATTCAGTGTTCATTCCAAAGACAATTCAATTGATATTGCCTTATTGGAATACAATTGTTTTGTTGAACAACTTTCATAGTACATAATAGTTTCATGAAAAAAGTTTAACGGTGGATGCCCAGTGGGATACCATGCGGTCATCAACAACGTGTGGATTCAATTAAAGGGATACTTGACTCATTGAGCCATTTTTCAGTAGTAAAAACTTAATATTTTGTCCAGAATGAATTTGATAACTTAATTCTTTTTCATGTACAATTGATACCTTTAAAACTAATTTTTCCACTTGCTGTCGATTGATGATGACATCACCTGTGCTGAGGAAGTAGGTAACAACCAATCAGGGCTCACCTGTTTTCTGTGTTTGGTCAGCAAACTGAGCCATGATTGGTTGTTACCTACTTCCACAGCACAGGTGATGTCATCTTTAGTTGACAGCAAGTGGAAAAATTTATTTTAATGGTATTAATTGTACATGAAAAATAATGAAGTTATCAAATTCATTCTGGACAAAATATTAACTTGTTACTGCTGAAAATGGCTCAATGAGTCAAGTATTCCCTTTAAGTTGCAATCACATACAATCTCGATAAGTTTGTCTGTGAACAGGTGGAAATGGTCAAACTGACCTCAAAATGGATGTGTCGAACTCAAATGGCAGACTTGCTGTGTCTTTTTGGGCATGGGTTCTTGAGACATTTTTATGGACAAGCCCACTACATTTTAACGTCTTCAGGGGATGCATTTTCAAACGTTCCAGGAGGTGCTGTCAAGCCAATTTTTGTCCACGATTAACAGTAACACGCATGTAAAATTTGGTGAGATCAAATATAGGAAGGTCTTCAAAAACCACGTCAAAGAAATTAAGCAATTTGATGAGAGCGTCCTCCAAGACAGGCTTCTAATTTCCTTCCAAGTAACTTTTAGGCAAATGCTGTTAAGGCCTAACAGGAGCACGTTACAAGCCACCGGCGCCTGTATTCTCCCCCCTTCAGTCGCTGTACCGGGCTGGCGGGCGGGTGTTAATGCACTTCTCCAGCCAGCAGCTTGAGAGCTTCCAGTTGACACTTCACCTCTGGTTCAACAACACGCTGCCTACACTCGCCGCCGCCGCTGTGTTCACATTCAACTGAGTGCTCATTTCAGTGCGGAGGAGCACGTAAGGACGCCGCTGAGCACCCCGCACCGCCATCATTTGAGGCTTTGATCCATTTGGACTCATCACACGAGGCGTTGAGAAAAAATGATGAACAGCAGCAGCTATTAAAATTGTGTTTATGCTGAGCAAGAAATTATTATTCCAGTATTCTGCCCACAATGGGGGGGGGGGGGGGGCATACATTTTATTTGTGACGTCTCTTAACTCATTCACTGCCATTGACGGCTATAGACATCCAAAATTCATTTGAACTATTTCTATTAGTTAAATTTTTTTTCCACTTTTGTTAACAAGAACGTGAAAATCTAGAATTTTTTTATTGTACATTTAGAACAGATATAAAAAAAAAAAAAAATAGTCGTGAGTTAACTAGTGAAGTCATGCGTTTAATTACAATTAACAAAAATGAATCACCTGACGCTCCCTAATTTTTTTATTTTATTTTTTTAAATCGCGACAGGCAATTAAAATTTTCAATTGTAATTAATCACATGACTTCAATAATTAAGTCACGATTTATCTGTTCTAAATGTACAACAAAACAATTTTTTTTATGTTTTCATACTCTTAGTAACAAAAGTGGAAAAAGTGGAAAATTAATAGAAATAGTTCAAATGAATTTTTAACGTCTATAGCCGTTAATGGCAGTGAATGAGTTAATATGATCACACAAACCAATGTTGATAGTCATTGTATTTATTTCTTACAGTCAATCGTGGGACACAAATCTTTATTTACAAAAAAAGCAAAATTTTACCTGCAAAATTACCTCTACTGATATAACGATGATGGAAAAGATTATTTCTAAAAATTTGCACAATTTCCTTCCATCACTGTGACGGTGGAGTCAGAGGTGACTTTGGCACACAGATGTAAATTTGACGAGGCTTGAGTTAGGTGAGAAAGGTTAACGTGCAGTCTAAACAGGGGGTGTCACTTTCGGGAAGGCAGTATGGCTGCCTGGAATGTGCCACTTCAGATGGACGGGAAGTGAGCCACTGTTTTTGCATCACAGCGACAAATCGGTTTCCTGCCTGCCGATGAGCGTTGTCACATTCGATCAAATCAGGTCAGTCCGAAGACAAAATGCAAACACAAAGTCCATACCACAGAAGTTGATGGCTTTCAAGGCACTCGCACCTCACCATGTTGGTTGATTCCTCATCTTCAATTTGTATACAGTACTTTAGTTTCTTCTCTTGACATGACTCGCTCTCGTCACAACACCCAGTGACAGTTTAACTATTTGTGTTTCTATTTAATAATGTCAAACTGTATGTGTTTAGAAAGTAAAATATGGAGTGTTTTGTCCTCATTAAAATACATACATTTTTTTCAATCAGATTAATGGAATTTCCATTCAATAAAAAGGGAAGATGATTTGAGATATGAGTGTTTTGAGTGAGTGTAGTCATGGAACAAATTCGACTTGTATTGCAAAGCACCACTATAATGGGTGCCTGTTGAAACACCTTGAGATAATGACATTCAAACATCCCAATTTTTTGGCCGATATTAGTTCTTTTAAAAACTTTTTTTTATACTTTTTTTTTTCAAAATACATGAACACACTACAAAACTCAATCCACCAGGAAAAAAAGGGCTGATTTGTTGTTAAGTTCAACAAATACTTAAGGACAGAATATTGTAAAACAGTCAAATGTTCTGCCTCAAATTCATACCCCCTCCGAAAAGTTATTTTCACTTTTTATTTTTTTTTTTAATAATCGGTTATCAGGATTTAATTCAGCCAAATATTTGAATCGCATCCGCCTCAAAAAATCCATATCGGTTGGGCCATAAAATTTAGCCTTTGCAATATTGCTCCCTTTCGTTTGTAAATTAGATAATGTCCTGCAAGATTCAAAATGCTAGCAGCCTCTCACCCGCCATCGTGCAGTGTCGTCTTCAGGCACCCGACAGCAGTGTGCGTCCATGACTCAGTTGTTTTGTTTAATCATAATGCGCATTTCGTAACATCAGGTGAGGGGGAAAAAGAAAAATACAACGTGCTGAAAGAGAAAGAGGCCTTGGAGAGTCTTTCGACAGTAACGCCGTGTCTCCATTTGTGCTGCTAAACAGCGGCCTTGTTGCCAGCCTGTTGCGCGTTTGCTTCAGACTTGTTTGCCTTGAGCAGCGCCAGCATCG
This sequence comes from Leptonotus elevatus, assembly GCF_054856555.1. NCBI lineage: Eukaryota > Metazoa > Chordata > Actinopteri > Syngnathiformes > Syngnathidae > Leptonotus > Leptonotus elevatus. The sequence continues at coordinate 25,208,194 of NC_141244.1, forward strand.
AGGAGGGTGAATACACACACACACACACACACACGTATGTAGCAGAGAGCACAGAACTCTGTCTCCTAACAACTACCTGTTGCCGTTCCCATCGGCTCCTGGCTGGCTCGCCTTGCTTTGTGAAATCCTGCTCTCTTCAAGCACCCGCCAGAACTAATGGTCGTTATCGTTTATTTTCTTATTGCTGTTCAATGCATTTCTTTGGCAAGGAAGGGGTTTATTTTTAGGCCTTAAGTGTCTGGTTGCTAGGAGACCAGACTGTGCCAATCGAGTGCGAAGCAGAGCGGGCAAACGAGGGAGAGTTTGCGTCAAGATCGAAATTTCAAAACGGATTTGTGCACCGAGTCAGCACTGACGCACGCACACGGACAAATTAACGTGCGGGGATATTTGAAAGGATTTGTTTGTAAGCGTTGCTAGCTGCTGACTCGTTTTTCTTGTTCTCGTTCTTTTCATTCTGTCTCAGGTCACTGTCACACCAAAAAAACACTCCCTAATGCAACAAGTGTCTCTCACTCCCCATTCTCCATGAATCACTTTTATGACGTTGGGTGACTTTCATGGTCAAATTTCTCATTTACCTTATTTGGAATACAATGGACCCCAATATATTCGTTAATCGGTATTCACAGACTCACTGATTTTTGGAACATAGCCCTCGGAACACCTCGCTTATTTAAGTTTTTATGTTTTTACTTTCTTACTTTTTTTTTACTCTTCCGCTAACATGGATGAAAGAGCGCCAAAACTATCTTCAGTAACTAATTGATAGGTTCTAGAGAACATTTTGCGAGTAGGTGAATGAATAACACATCAACAGGCAGTTCATTGTAATTCTGTTGTCATCATTGTACCATGAAATCAACAACTAACACACATGGTCACTAATGACAAGCATATGGCAGGTAGCAAGGGGCTAGCGCTAGCAGTTTACATCTTCACTCAGCACACAGAGATGGACTCAAATGCATGACACCGCAAACCATCTGAGGATTTAGTGTTTACAAGTGGTATTCAAAATGTCTTTATTGATCAAATTGGCGTGGGATGCATAATACCGTTTTTTAATCATCTTTGCGGAGCTGATTGTTTTGTGTTGTATTGTGTTAGTGTACAGTTTGGTTGAGCTCAGCATTAGCAAACTAATCGCCAGCTGTGATCCCCATGCATAGCCTCTATAAATCTAATTTATTCACAGTGCGTGTCATTTTCACACCTTTTCCACATGACAAGTGGCGTCCATTAAGTGGTGCGGCATTTGTGCTAATTGACAGAAAAAACTTCACTCGCTAATGGATTGAACACGCACGTTTCCATTAGGCTGTGAAATTGTTTTCTTTCTTGGACGTCGCCATGAAGTACTGTTGTGCGTGAGATTGAATCAAATATAATTGTGTCTTGGTATCAGGTGGCCCCCATGCATGTTGTGGGCCACCCCCAGGAGCTGTTCTAGGACCAGAGCAAAAGTGCACCAAATGGCCACCTTTTTATCTATTAAATGAATGTCAGTAAGTATGTAGTTAAACCTTAAAAAAAAATTCTACAACACAGGTGTGAGTTCAATCTCCATTTAAGGTTTAAGGGGCTCCACTGTTATGATATTGATATGATATATTATTGAATATTAGTTTCCTACGACCACATCATCCCTGACGACATCCCTTAAAGCCGTAGGACGCGTTACACGCTTGGCTTTTGTGTGCGCTTCTTGTTATGAGCGTTGCGCTGTTGTGAGCAAAATAGTTGGTTGGCCCTGGGGAACGGTGTTTTTCTCCCCACTGCGCTGTTCCCGGCGACGGCTCTCACACTCGCAAGGTATTCTGCTAGCGCAAACACTTGCCCCGGGTGCTTTCTAAAAATAATAATAATAATAATAATAAAAAAAACATGCACATGACCAAACAACTACTCCACACAACGAGGCAAACGAGGTGGAAGTGACACTTTGTTGTGGTGATTGCTGACGTCCATCATCAAGGGAGTCAAGATGTAGCCAAGTTAAAATAGGGGCTTGAAGGCTTTGCACTCCGAACAGGCCCTTGGGTGCTGAGAGAACAGGGGATACTCAGACAGCTTGCCAACGAGCACTGTTGTCCTTAACACCTTCCCACTGCTTGGGGGAAGAGGAGGCGTTAGCGGGCATGCAGCATTAAAGGTGCTAATGGAAGCACAATTAGAAAAATGATTTTCTCTCTGTCGCTTTATGTCATGACCACAGCGAGAGGGAAAAAACAAAAAAACAGGCAACATGGCTGGCTTTTTAGTATACCGTGAAAAAAGTGAAACCAACAAGTAAAACAAAATTGTAACGTGCTCTTGCCTTCTCCATTTCGGAGTGTGCTCAGTCACTTGGTCACGTGACCACATGCTCCAATAAGAGCCACATATGTGCGGGGGTGCGAAAGTAACCAGGGGACGCGAGGAAGACAAAATGCTATCATAAATTATATGAGATTTTATATATATATATATATATATATATATATATATATATATATATATATATATATATATATATATATATATATATATATATATATATATATATATATATATTTATTTATATATATATATATATATTTATATATATATATATATATGTATATTATATGAGAGTGAATATCGTCTCCAAATATCGGTTATTGGAGTCCTTGACCACAACTAATCTGTATCGCCCCTGAAAAACAAATTGTCTAATTTCACTTAATTTGTCCAAATATTATTAGTCAGTACATACAAAAATATCTTTGCTCATCTACGTTGTGAAAAAAACATGCATTATGTGTCCTCTTGGACATTTCGCTGAATGCCCAACACTATTCTAAATCATTTTGAGTTCTATGTTATCGCTTATCATTAAACATGAAATATTATGATGATGCCAAAAGGGCATCATGGCACACTGACTAAGACGCCCAATTTCAAATTAAAGACGTTTTTCACACGGCCTGACAAACAATACGCAATAAATGCCAACTAGCGTCTGTGCCCTGTGTGCTTCCTGTGCGTCAGCAGCATGTGTCAACAGCGCCAAAAATACATGCAGGCTATTTCAACGAGTCCCATCAACCTGTTCCTTCCTCCATTTCTACTGCCGCTGTCCATCAGCTCTGTTTGTGCTCCCTTCCCTTGTGCACTTTCCTGCCATTCTTTGATTGCAGCTAATTTTAGAGGAGGGAAGAAAGCTCTGGCCACATCTGTTAGAAAAGGTGTGTGTGTGCGTGTGCGTTTGCGTGTGTGTTTTATGTGAGGATGTGCTGCAAGGCGGGCGTTGAAAGGAGAGAAGTAGGAAAAGGTCAGCGGGAAAAAGAGAGAAACCTTTCAGTATGTTGGCTTGTGTGATGAAACAATAATCAATTGGTAATGACGTGTTTCCTTTAAGTTGACATGACAGTTGTGCAACACACGTGGAGCAGACGGTAATGCAAATGTAATCTTCATTTTGAGTATGCCGCACACGCTCAATAAACACCAAAATTGACATCAAAGCTCACATTTTGAATGTCACGTGACCAACCCCAGAAAACAAACACTATTGTCATGCAATACGACAGTCAGTCACATAGTCATTTGTTTCATTTTATAAACTGTGACACAAACCCGTAAAATTTGCAATGACAGCCCGAGGGCACGTTGACATCAACTTTAGTTGACAGCAGGGGGCGCTGCAAAATGAAAATGTCAGCTTCATCGGATAGCTGAAAACGGATGAATTTACATGTTCAATTCATATTCCACCAAGCCAATAGTAATCAGAATAGCAAGTTAAGAGTGGTGAAACTTTTAGACTTGACTTCCACTCTGACATTGCCCCAGCTAGCTTAATGCTCACGTGTAATGGTAAACACCATTGATGAGCTAACAATTAGCATCATTCATCATTAGGGGTGGGAACGTCTGGGTACCTCACGATACGATATGCGATACAAGGCTCACGATAACAATTATCTCACGATATGACGATACCGCGATTTAGGGCTGGGCGATATGGCCAAAAAATAAAATCGCGATTTTTACAGACATTCAGGACAATTACGATTTTAATCTAATAAACCTAACAAACATTTATTTAAAGGTTTCAGGTATTCAAAAATAATTCCTGTGCACAATGTTAAGACAATAATAATGTATACTGATTCTAAATTAGTTTTAACATACATTTTACATTCATAGTATGTGCTTAAATGCCACAATTAAGTAGTTAGTTGGCAGTTATTGTAAACATGTATGCCTTGTAAACCCGCCATCCAGCATTCTCTGCCACTTGAGCAAAATTGCAACTCACAAAAACATTTGAATGTAACAGAACATAAAAGCATATTTTAACCAATAATCCAGAAGACAAAATTAGATTTCATGATTTAGCAAATTTTCAATGATTCCATTTTTTCTTTAAATGACGATAAATCGAATTAATTCGATTTATTGCCCAGCCCTACAACGGTTATAGATATATTGGTCCGGTAATAAATCCACGATAACACTAATCAAGACATAAACTGAAGTTTTTCAATGAGAAAACAGTTTCTTCTTGTACTATCACTCAAATGCAATATTAAAACTGGTGTCTTCTTCACAGTGAGTAATTTAGTGCATTTTTTAAAAACAAATACAAATTTCTTTTTAACAGATACAACTTTCTGTGAAAATTATATTTAAGCCTTGGATAGTAAATAAACTAGAAGTACAATAAGTTTATTCTCTGAACTGTGCAAAACATGTTTTTATTTTTTTATTTTGTTGTTGTTTTTTGCAAGGGAGGTTGGAACGGATTATTAGAATTTGTATTCATTCCAATGGGAAAAGATCATTTGAGATACGAGTCTTTTGAGCGTGGTAAAAATCATGTCTCAAGGCACCATTGTACTGTAAAAAGACAAAAAATAAATAAAAAATGCAACATAGTGGCGTAACACTATATTCTCGACTATCTTGACTAGTATCTCCAGCACACTTCCCCCTCACAGGCGATACTCAAGTCGATGCATATACAAGTACACACGGGCTTGCAAGTGCACGGTGCGCCACGGCGGGCAGCGTGTGCGCCACAAAGGGCAGAGCGCGCCGTGTTTATGTGCTTGTGTTGATCCTGTCGTAAACACTCTGTGTCACCGCCTGTCACCACGTTCCTTTCTTGTGCCAGTACCCCCCCCCCCCCCCCCCCCCCCCACCCACCCCATGTGGGGGCCTTGCTGCCTGGCCGGCTTGTTAATCAGCTTTAGGGGACGCGCTTAAGTAGTGTTGATCAGCCTTACGCAACGCTCACCTCGCGCAGACATCGCTGCCAGCCGTCCAGCGTGCCAGCCAGAACACTCTCTGGTGCTTCAGTGTGTGTGTGTGTGTGTGTGTGTGTGTGTGTTAGAAACCATCCTTTGAGAGAAAATCTGAGGCATGAATGAACGCATCAGTGTTTTGTAGCACACACACCGGATCTTGTGAACGCGGTCACTGGAAAACCAAGCAGGTGCGTTTGGAACAGACATGGTCACGGCCGACACAAAAGTAAGCGTGGCATGCACTACCTGGCTATTGATTCATTCGAGAAGTTTGCCATCTAATGATAATTGTGTTCCCGGCAAACACGGCAATCACATTTCAGGTGACCGTAGACAACGGGGGGATGGGCAATCATGACAGGTCAAAATTGCCGTGCATGCCCGGATGGATTTTCACGTCTTTGCTGTTCATGTAAACAGGCCAAAATTTCACACTAAGTCAATTTGTAAGTAAATTGAGACAAGATCATCAATATTTATGTATTTTTGCTCGATTGTGTGTTTTTCTTATGTAAAATGTGAAACAGCATGCAAGACCAACAATTCCCAACCGCTGTGTTGCAGCACATACTCACTCAAAGTGTGCCGTGACTAATCATTACGTGTGTCAGCAGCAAGCAATTACCTAATTACATTTAATTGCTCGGAAAATGATTATTTATTTGCGACAATTTATCCTTTGTCATTTTTCTATGCTAGTGACAAGCGGAAGAATTAAACGGCCTTGCCCTACATGGCAGAAGTCACACACACACACAATCTAATCTAATTGACATTGGTCTGCTGCTGTGCTCTGATATTTTTGTAATGTGAAATATGTGCTTTCTTTTACTAAAGCTTGGAAAACATGATTCAAGAACGCATGCAAGGATTGGTCTCCAAATTGATCCAACACTTGCTTTGTGACAGGACACCGTGTATATTATAGTTTGCTACAAACAAACAACCCATTATACTATAATCTGCCCGGTATCTAACGATTAGATTGTGTTAATCGATACGCCGGAAAAAAGCCAACTATAATGCAATTACAAATCAATGAAATGTAGTAAAATCATATAATAGATATTTTTGTAACAGTAGTATCACAATACAATATTTATCGCTAATGTGATGATACTGTACGTCTCAAGAAAACAACTACAATGCATATATGATGATAAAAAATATCTAATATTATGATATAACAATTAACTGTGATACACGTCCATATCTTTATAGCAGTCGTATCGCAAACAATAATCAATGCATTGTAAGAAAAAACAACTACAGTACATGTCCAGACCTTTTGAACTGTCTTATTACAAGACCAGGTTAAACAATAAACGCGACACTGTCATTAATTATTAATTACCCTTAGGATCGTTACGAACCAATTGTCCCACCCTTATTTCAATAAGCAGGCGCGGGTCAACTCTGCTCTGACTCAAGGGGGAAGATTAGAATCGTCGAATGGAGGAAAATAAAGCTGGATGTTATGCAAGAACCCGGCAGAGTGAGCTAGAGCAAGAGAGAGAAAGAGAGAGAGAGAACGAGAGAAAGAAAGCGAGAGAACGGCTGATGGTGATGTAACCGTAGAGCAAAACACAGCAAATGGAGGGAAGGGGGCATCGGCGGGAAAAGACAGGCCTGTCTGTCCCTTACTGTACCGTAACCTTGTCAGGACGCTCTTACCGACCTGCGAGACAAGATGAACAATAGACGCCAATGGCCTCCGCAGAACAATGCGCCTAACTGAACACACACACACACACACAACTACAGTGTAGACTAGAGCATATTTTAGTGCAGACACACACAAGCAGACGACATCATCTTGACGTGACCCGGATGCACCTGGTTTGATTCTGGCCTTAACCCTTTCTGAGGGTTGCTTTAAATCGGCACGAAAATGGCCACTTGTCAGAGTAATGTAAAGAGTAATGAGTAAAGAAAAGTATAGTACACACCACACGTGCATCTCGACAAATTGGAATATCATAGAAAAGTTAGAAAAGGTGAAAATCAACACACATGAAACACATTATGATGTTTTTTTTTTTTTTTAAGTTTTTCCTTGCCCTCTTGTGGTTCGATCAGGGGATGTCGTTGATATTTGTCAACTGAAGGCATGTGAAGCCCTTTGCAATAGTGAAAATTCACAATTTTGTTTTATTTTATAGTTATACTTTACCCCTCCCACATGCTTTAAAGGTATTTCAACTTATTAGAACAAACCTAAACTTATTAAAACTCATTTAAACACATTAGCGAGAGCTGTGAGGAAAAGCAGCTTGTGTCTGTGTGTTCTTGCAGCATTCAATAAATGGACGAAATACGCATTAGAGAATGATGAAAGCAAAAAAAGTCCAAAGTTGGGGTTGGGTTTCGTGGCACTGAACGGAAAACTAATCGAACCCACACATGCAAAAAAAGTCGCAAAAAGTGAACCACTGTGAGGGACGACTACAATTAAAAAACTCAAAGAACAAATTGAAAAAGCAAATTTGCAATAAAGCATGGATGCCAACGATGAACCATAATACAGTAAAGGAACACTGCAAAATGATTATATTATGTATTCTAAGTTTAAAAAAAAAAAACACCAACAACAAAGCAGCAGGTGTGAGCTGATAAGAGGTAAAGCAGGAAGTGAACGAAAGGAAGGAAGACGAAGATAAAAGATTGACTGGCAAAGGGAGAGAGAGAACGAGGGAGAGGAGATAGCCAGAAATGAACTTTCTACCCTCTGTCAGTGGCTGCATGCTGTTATGTAAGAGTTCAGCGTACACACACACACACACACACACACACACACACACACACACACACACACACACACACACACACACACACACACACACACACACACACACACACACACACACACACACACACACACACAGAGCAATTACCTCCGCATGGAATAGCAGCCAACATGTGGCAGTACCTCGCTTATGTGTGTTTGATGTGAATGCATACATGGGAATATCTGTACACTTAAAGCTGTGTGTAAAAGGGGTTGTGTGACACACGCATTGCTCCAGTGTCAGATTTTATTGGATTAACCGGGTCGTCTGAACGGAGCTCATCAAATTATGACGCAAGCTCAAGTGAGACCGATTTTAATCTTCAAGCGAGCGCTGTGTGTTAAGCGCGGCGTGCACGCCAAACAGGTTAGGCCGCGTGTGCCGGTGGCTTTCCAGCCGTGGGAAATGAATGGCATCCAATCCGTCATAATGCGGTTACGCTAAACCACCTTAAGATGCATAAATAATCTTCAACAATGTAACAAGTTGTCCTGAAGTGTGAAGCTTCTAAAAGGTCATGAACGGGCGGTGTGCTTCTTCGACTGGCTTAAATTAAAGGAACAAAAGTAATATGAGACCTTTTTTCTTTGTTAATAAAGAGGTTTACTGCAACAAGGCTGCATTCCAGCCAAATAGCAGAACATCCAGCATTGATCTATGTTTGTCTTTTAGACATGGGATATTGGGTGGGATTTTATAGAGCGACAGGGCATCCCACAAGGCACAGTTAGTAGGGGTGCACCGACCACAACTGTCGAGCCGATCACTGTGGTTTCAGCTAGTTTGTTTGTTTGTTTGTTTTTAGCATTTTATTTTCACTTTATCTAATTAGCAAAAGTTATTTTTCAATTTTAGTTCATTCATTAGTTGTCATGAACTATGACCTGAATTCACAATGACTTTGGACAAGAGGAAGAGTACACCCCGGACTGGTCGCCAGCCAATAACAGGGCATCGTCTCATGACAATTAACGTTCGAGGCTAATCACAATTGTCAGTCTTTCAAGAACTTAACAAACATCCATATTTTAGGAACGGTAAAAAACCCGGGCAGGGATGGGGAGATTATGCAAACTCCGCACAGGTGGGCCGGAGCCGACATTCAAAACCTTAACCTCAGAATGGGAAGGCGCAAGTGCTAACAACTACCACGTCAATGAACACCGAAGAGATAAAATAATCCAAAAAGCACAATGCCTGCTTGAGTTTTATAGCATTGCGCTCTAATCAAACTTACAGTGTTCCTAATATTCTGAAATGCGCAGATCCTACACACACACACCTCTTCGCGCCTCCTCCTTCTCCTCCTCAGCCAACTAACCTGAGGCAAAATGGGTCCTAAGAACCTGGCGAATCATTGGGCCAGACGGAAACAACACCTACACGTGCGCAGCGAGCGTTGCGGCAGGGGATCCGCTGATAAATCAATAAAAGCCTGCGAGAAGACCCTGACGTGACTCACTAAAATGAACACTACGGCTCTTTCGCTTTCATTCTTCTCGTTTCTCTGAAAGCGCTGCACTTAGGACTCGTTTCCACGGTAACGCATACACAAACGCGTCATTATTGATATGAACCGCGTTGTGTAATTCATCACTCCCACTGAAAAGTCAAACCATGAAAGCTTTTCCTTGAAATTTGGTGTTTTGTCAATTACAGCGCTGCCCCGCTCTCGTCGTGATTGCTCCTTTTTATTAATTAGCGGCACTCGTAGCGACCCGAGATGGGTTTTACTAATCAAGTGGTCGTAAACACATCAACAGTTTCTTAGTGAAGATGCTTGATCATGCTCTATTCATCGCCTCGTCCACACGCTGCACCATTCCGCTCGACTATCTCCATTTAAGCGCGTTTCACAATGCCTGGAAAAGATTTTTCTACCTTGTTGGTCAGTATCAACAACTTCAAGTTGACCCAGAAATTATCTTCCTTCTGAGTAGGGCTGAATAATTTTGGAAAATATCAATGAGGGAACAATTTCAGAAAAAAATAATCTGTTGAGTTGGGACTTTTAAAACAGATTCCCAGCAAAGTGCTTCTATCACACCGTGTGAATGGTTAGTTAGGGCATAAAATGCTCTGTTCTCTTCATTAAATGATGAACTCCCATCTAAATCACTTTGTGTGTACGTCCACTTAGCCTTATCATGTGTGTGTGTGCATGCTTGTGTGTGTGTGTGTGTGTGTGTGTGTGTCTGTCTGCTCCCGTATGCAACTGCCGGGTAGTTACGCAATTCATGAGGCCACATCTGATGCTAAAAATGGACATGGATAAAACTATTGTGACGGAGGGCAGGGCTACTGTACGAAGGCACCAGGGCAAACACACACACACACACACACACACACACACACACACACACACACACACACACACACACACACACACACACACACACACACACACACACACACACACAACCCAGCATTGCTGTTTAACCCAATGCACTAGGGAGCACTATTACCAAGTCTTACTAATGGTCATTAGGTCATACGTAGTGAAAGCTATCAAGTGGAAATTCCATGCAATTCCTACAATTCAACCAAAACTTCGAGACTTCAGTTCAGTGAGCATCTAAGTGTTAGTACCACACAATTTGTGTGCCCTGGCTGCCCACAATATGAAGTCGACAATCCCTTTTTTTTTAGAGAGCGAGAGATCAGTATTGTATGGTAATCTTACTGATTCAACATATCATCATTGCTCTCTCTCTTTTTTATATATATTTTTTGTGAGTATGCGTGTATGTGAGTGTGCGTGTGCACGTGAGTTTGTGCTCATTAATTCACCTGAAAACTGTTCGAAATCTCATACCCTTCACATTAACCGAATACGTCAGAATCCGAAGTCGGCAATCCTAATAGATGGAGAATGAAAACTGGCTTTCAATCTACAGCTGCCATTTAACGGCATTGACGGATGGCCCTTCATATCTTCTGTAGTAGGTGGATTCATTCCCAGGATCCCCGCACCATTGGCCTCACCCTGCCCTATGCGTCCATCAAAGAGAGAATTAAAAATCAAGTTCACGGTGGTTGTTTTTTTTTTTATAACTTCTTTTGAATACAAATGAGAAATTGGTAATTCTATATGCCTAATGAAGTTTTTATAATGGCAAGTTTGCCCCTGGAACACGAACTCAATCTAATATTGGCTTAAGGAAACAGTTCAATGTTCAGGAAGGAGGCTGTTGTATTGAAATCAACATTTCCGTGTGTGGTTTCTTGAAGCAATCAGCACGCGTGTTGACAATGCACTTGAATCACCTTCCACAAGAGCACTCCGCGACAGAACGCACAAAGTGACAAAGTTGTTATGTACAAACTCCGCAGAGAGGTTTTACAAGACCAGCCGGTTTCTAGGTGTGCGTCCATTTGCGTGTGTGTACATGTTTGTGCGCCGTACGTCTTGGCTACATGATGCTCGGCACTGATGGCCGGCGTGGTCATTAAACTTTCATCGTTCTGCTTTCCTATAAATACCTTTCCAATGATCGGATGCATTATTCAGTTTCTTTTAGGCTAGCGCAGCCGCACACACAAATATGCTAACACACCTGGAAAGCAAAAGAGCAAAAACAAACAGCATTTTTAAGAGGAGGATGGCTGGCGGGTAAAAAGATTTAAAGAGGCATGTGGACGTGATACCAGCTGGAGGTCCCTAATCTGAGCGGCCTCAGGCTTTACGTTTGAGGTTTGGGACGATCCAAACTTTATCCTCTTTCACACTGCCTGTAAAAACTGGATTTTTTTCCCCACTGTTTTCCCCACATCTCAGTTCTGTATAAACACCATGGGCAAGGAATATGGAGGACGATGTCCACCCGGCAGTTTTCCACCCTCTTCGGTAATATACGACAATATAACCTCTATTTTAGACAGCAAACAAACGCCTGGCGAGATCATTTCATTTGAGATTTTACGCGAATTATGAAATCTCGTGACGGCTCGTTACGAAAAACTGTAAAGGAAACCCAACCATAGAGCCAATATCAGTGAAATATTGTTACTACTCTAAAGTTTTACATTTGAGAGAAACGTCAAGAAAAAAAGTGTTTTTGGTTTAAATATTGACTGACAGGCCAACAAACTGTCATGTTAACAGACATCAGCGTTGTATCAGTGAGTCGAGTGAGCTGGACAAGACAAGACAAGGAAAAAGAAGGACACAACAACATGAAGCCGGAGCGAGGGGGAGCGCTGGAAAGAGGAGGAGGTTAATGGAAGACGAGCCGTCACTGGGGTATTCCGGCACGGATTGGTGACACAGAAGTGATAGCGAGAGGCATCAGAGGATGGTGGGACGGGAAGGTCAATCGATGCTTAAAAAGGTTTCACTCCCCTACAGAGACGCGTGCGTGGGTGTGTGCGTGTGCGCAAACACCAGAGTTACTTCCAAAACAACATCTCATGGCTCCATCTGCCACGGACAGTAAGATGGTAGCCATCATTTCAGATCATTTAACATGAGACGGCAGGTAAATCTCGAGAAAATGTGGATTCCAAAAACACACCACATCGTAGACAAATGTTTGCAGTTCCATTGTCAAAACTTTTAAGGGTACCATCATACTGTGTCAGGATGGAGCGAGAGTTCATGGAAGTCAACGGTTGTTTAAGTAGGTTTCCACGATACCTCAATCAAGACATCAAATCAGTCAAACTGAACATAGACGTGAAAGGGGTGCATCACAGCCAGTATTAACAGTCAAGCCGGCGTTTTATTCTTTAACTCAATAATAACAAACAATATACAGGGAGTATATCAACTTAAGTTGGATTTCACCGTTAAAGTCGATATTTACATCAAAATAATATATATATATATATATATATATATATATATATATATATATATATATATATATATAAAATATGATAACAATATTTCGTGTTTCCGCACAGACATTCATTGCTGACGGACGGGAGAGCAGAGCTAATTCAAACTTAAACACGGAAATGTGACGCGCCTGATGGCGAGCCGACCTGCTTGATGGACGTCCGTAACTGGAGGACTCCTTGTAATCAGAGAATAATTTTGTTGAGGTTTTCAAATCAGAGGATTTGGACAACTTTACGTTAAACAGCGGCTTATAACGATTACTTGATTATTAAAATAGTTGATGATTAATTTGGTAATTGATTAGTTGTCAATTTTGGCCAGCAACAATTGCTGTTGACAAGGTTTTCCTAAAAAAACTTGCTACACCTGGTGGCCTAGGACAGAGTTGGAAACAAAATCGGGCTGGGAAAATATTCGTCAACGGCCCACATCTGCGTCTGACAATTGACCGGCGCTGAAATGTATTTGGAATTAGTCGTGAGGGGTGGCGGGTAGGACGAGGTGGAGTGTGGGGTGGGGCGGTCGATATCAGACATTAAACGGCAAGTGCCAAACGGCGCTGTCGGTGGAATGTCCAGAATCAGACTGTCGCCAGTGAGTAGTTTAACACACTAGACTCAGTGCCTACACAAGTGGCGTCAACAGATTATCTGAATGCACGAAGTTCAATGGTGGCCTAAAAATGCACTTTGGATACAGCAATTCCCCATTTCAGCTAGTTCTTTTTGATCTGAACGGGACATGCCAATAAATCTACCAACAGCAATTTGCCAGAAAGAAAGTAAATCTTTTGAATTTCTATTTCCATGTCATTATTATTATGAGTAGACTAATGCTACCCAAAATTGTTATCGCATGGATGGGTCTCAGCTTCTCATGGTTGACACACTTGTTGAGATTAATCAACAATCAACAATCAGTTAGTTTATATTAAGTACAGTATGTGTATCAAAAATCTGGTTTCTGTTAGACCTAATGACGCTGTTGTGGCTGTCACGCCTATGCTGCCCACAGTGGAAACTCGGATCAGGTTCACCAAGCCAGATCAGGGTTTATCGTTCCAAATCATACCACAACAAAATGTGGTGGAAATGTGGATATAAATACAGTTTTATTACCACACCGGACAGGCGGCATTTTTTTGGCATGCGGTTAGGACAGCATCTGCACCTGAACCTTCAAAAACAGCCCAGCTGTTGTTGAGCTCACACAAAGAGAACGCTGGCTTTGATTTCCAAAGGCCGCACGTTCACACTTTTTAATCTTTTCATCAACAACCAGTCACGTTTTACCTTTGACACCGAAAGCCGCGCCTTCGAGAACGCACAGCACGTTGAGCTGTGAGCTGTTGGCTCAAAGTTCAAACTGAGGGGACAAGTTTGAACACGCAGGTTAATGAGGAAAGGCTGAGAACAGTCCAAACGTGAGCTCGCATTCCCTACATGGGGCGATGGGATGGGGAGGGAGACAAGGAAAAGTGAGTGGGTGAGGGGGATATAAGGAGGGGGGGTTTGGGGGGGTTGTTGCAAGAGAGAAAGTTTAACTTGGCGCCAGACGGCATTTCATTACCCCGACAGCCAAGCACACGTATACGCACAAAATATTGCCACTATGCGAGCGGCGTGAAGTTTCTTTTTGTGACTTCCCATCAGCCAAAATTAGATGGGATATTTGTCCGAGACACTCACACACAAACTCCCCTTCCCCCTTTCTTCCCTGGGCCAGCACAGAGGCAGATTCCCAGATAAAAATAGCCAGGGGAACTATTCAAACACCGCTGCCTTTCTTTCGGAGTGGACTTGAGGGGTTAGAGAGGGGTTAGGAGCACCACTCGCCGCCTTCACAGCCTGTGGACAGTAGGTCAGTATGATCGTTGTCACATGCGCGCACACGCACGCACACACACACACACACTGTATATCCAGTGAGGCTCTAACTGCAGTGCATGCATTACTCTACATGCAACTGACAAGCGCTCCAGATTATGATAATCATCTGCTACATGTTGTCACGGGTCAGCAAGAATAATGATAAAAAGAGTGCCTTTTGTCTGCCGACCTCTGACTTCAAAGCAAATTCGGCAAGATGTTTATTAACTGTACAGTAAGTAGTTAATTAACATTAAGGTAACATTTTTATCAGCCATCCAATTATTGGCCAGAAGTTAACCACTGCATAAAAATTCAGAAGCAGTCATTAACAGGCCGTTGCTCCCCCAAATCATTGTGGACTTGCCTAAAGCTGTTAGTAGGTTTAGTGTAGGGCTGGCATAAATCTTTTTTGGATCGATTATCCTATCGATTACTCCCGTGCTCCAGTCACTTCTCCAAGCAACCCCAGATCCGCTTCACAATATTGCCATAAATCTTTAATTTTGACAATTTAAAGGATAAAAACAACCACAAATCCTGGGCCTAATCTATTGATGGATAGTTCTGTTGCCGGAAGAGTGCGACCGTTCCATCCTCAGTAACAAATGTCCGTGCAGGAAAACGGAGAACTGGTTCCAAACAACGCAAATTATTCATTCTAGTTTCGAGGGCATGCATTCTTGCTACAACCAATTTTTGGGGTCAACGCAACAAAGTTGGTTTACTTTTCTTTCCCGAGCCCTAATTTGGTGGACAAAAGACTCAAGGCAAGTACAAGGGGTATTCGGTTTACGCTGGTAACCCACATAAGGCATTTTGAGGTATGAATGGTTTGGTTTGCACAGCGGCGTAAGAACACATCATCGCATGGCACACGAATGCTTGCTTAGTTATTTGTTTTTAATTTTCATTTCAACTTGATGCAGTGCTGAGGTATCGATCCAGGACTCCGTAACAGCAGATAAGTAAAATCTAAGGACTTGCGCTCCGGTGCAGAAAAATACAACCGGTTGGGACATCAAAATTTTCACCTGGTGTAAAAAAAATTGATTACGTCACCGCTCTTGGAAAGGAAGTCATTTGTAAACCAAGAAACTTCTGTTGTGGATTACAAAATGGAATTAGCTTGGCACGGCAGGTACTAGAATTTGTTCACAGTTTTGCCAATGGAAAAGTGTCAATAGTGAGTGGAGTAGTGCCAGAAAAAACACACAGTGTAAGCATGTACTTGTACCTTTTTTGGGGGGGGCACAGAGCCCAAAAAAAACAACAACACTTGTGGAGTGAATGGCTGCAACTCAACGGGACTGTTTTCCAGAAATGTTTTGGCCCTGCTTGTAGTAAATATGTCAGCTCTTTTGTCATCATTGCACTTTTTATCCTGTTGTTAAGTAGTGCTGTTTAAAAAAACAACTGATATAACCAAAGAAAAAGCCAAGCCAAAGTGACCCAAAAAAAATTCTGTTATATCTCAACATTTTTGTTCAATATTCCTTTAATTTTTGCCTAGTTTACAAACCATACAATCTTAGGGGCACTTTGATTTGAATTCCCGGCAACCCGTTTCTCTTTCGCCACATTTTATGTTCTCAAGGATACCAGACTGTTCCACTGCTCAGTTTTTGCCTGGAATGCACGTGATCGGGTTCACTGCTCGCTGAGCCCTTACCGTATAACGATACCCTCAGCATGACCGCCATTATTGGGGCTAATCCAAGAAGATTAGGAGTATACATTACAACAGCGCCGCAGTGGCCGAGCTACTGTCGGTGGATTATGAGAACCCGGGGGCTGTGATGTCATTAGGGACGGTGTCACAAACACTAAGTGATGCAGCCATCTTGGCAATGTTGATTGTGAAGAAGCGGCAAGTCTCCAGGCCGGGTGATTGTCTTGTTTCCGTACACAATAAAAGTTCTCATCTGGATGGATGGCAGGAATACAGTTACCTGATCTGTGTGCGTCTGTGTGTGAAAATGCTCAGATCAGTTTCAGTAGCACCGTGGTCACCTGTGATACACACCCGCGCACACACACACACTTTGTTCACAAGTAATACCTTTTACACGCACTCCCTCATGCATGTCACAGCTGCCCAGCCAGAAAAGAATCACCTCCTTTTTGTACACACTCCATATACTTTTACAAAAACACGCCGCTGTGCACCTCACACCGAGTCAGCTGCGCGACAATGCCGCCACGTAAAACCCCCGTGTTACATTACGTGCGTGCGCGCACAAACGCATGCAGCTGCAGGTGGATCTTACTGCATGCTCATAAGAAATGTCATTAACTGATTAATAACTTTCTGTGTACAATTTGTTTATTGTTTATTTACTTAACTAATGGCGAGACTTGTACAAGTTCATTAAGTCCAACTATTAGACTATTACAAGTAAATACAACAGAAAAACAAGACTCAAAGTCTACAGGACAGACTAAATCAGTCGCGAAAGTCCTAGCATGAATATGGAAGCACACAACATTGTGGAGAGACCACAAGTCTACTGTAAGCATAATCACCAGAAAATGCTATGACAATGCATAACGTAAAATCAGCTATAAGACCGTGATGGGAAGTCACGGTAACACTCACAATTCTACTCATCGCAGACTGGACCGGACACACACAACGTTGTGGAGCGACTACATGGAAGTTTATTGGTCTTGAACATTAAGCACCAGAAAACACCTCATCTCCACTAGGGCTGAGGGAAAAAAGTAGACGAGTCGAATAAATCAACCACAAAAATACTTTGATGCAAAATTTTCGGTACGATTCTACTGTATGTAAACTACTCATGACCTTTTCAGTCTTGAAACCCTCTATTGGTGGAAAGTTGTTACTGCGGACAAAGACGCCTCAAAGCAACAGTAAACTTGCGGTAAGACTCACAATTCTAGTCATCAGAGTGACAAGACGCACTTGACATTGTGGAGTGACTACACAAGAGTCGGGTAGAACAAATGACCAGGAAAAAAATGTCATCTCCACAGAACACAATATGATCTTTAAGACTGTACACGGAATTAGCGCGAGACTGGAGCTCGTAGTCACCAGAGAAACTGGATGCCACACAGTCTACTGAAACGGCCAAAAATGTATGTTGTCTCCACATAGTGTCAGATCAACTTTAATACTGTGATGGGAGCTTATGGTAAATTCTAATTTCTTGTCATCTTAAGAGACTGCGTATGTGTTTCTGTAGATGCTGCTGTTTTGGTGAGCAATGGGATTCATATGTACGTGTGTGAACAATAGAGGTGATTACATTGAACACTTTTTTTTCCCGCCGGATGTGGATGGGTCGATTTGTATTCAACTACTAATCCAACAAATTAATAATTGGGGGTATGCGTGCACGGCATCCGTCCACTATTTCCGAGAACACAGCACGCTGTATTCCTATTGTTTCCAAGAGGCAACAAGAATACATCTATGTGCAAACACATGCCTCCTGCGATTCAACTGTGAGTGGGTTCTTGAACGGCTCGCGGAGATACCGACTGTTGTGTTTCCCCTCATGCGTAATGCAACACAGCCGGCAACTATTAACCTTCTAAGCAGGAATGTGGGAGGTCCAAGAATTCCAATAAAAAAACGGCACTGAGTGTGTGTGTGAGTTTGTTTGTGTGTGCTATTACTCACATATATGTGTTCGCCAAAAGTTATCAGTCAACAGCACCGTCCCCGCACAGACATGCCCAGACAGCCGATTAGCAGCCAGTAACTAATACAGTCAATATGGGCTGGCGCTATGTTTGTAATCAATGTGTTCACAGATTCGGCCCGAGGACACGTTCAGCTCTGCTGCACAGCAAACTTTTCAATGGACATCTTCACTTTGCAGCCATTTGGTCCAGCATGAGAAGATAATCCATAAGACTTCAATAGGCAGATGGGAGGTTAATGTGGTTTCCGTCAAGGGTAACGCCACCTTGTTGGTCATTGGGTCCAGCCAAACCCCACCACCCCCCACCCTCACTCACCCACAGTGGTCCTGATGGTCAAGGGCGACTAATAGCAGGGAGGTCCATTAGTGTCGACTGGCCGAGCACATTGTTCCCTTTGGTCACATTCCTGGCTAAATACAGACATTTTCACAGCTATCCCCAATAACCCCCCCCCCCCCCCTCTTCCAAAAGTCATTTGTCAATTTATTACAACACGTGGATTTTGTTTCACACTTGTTTTTGGATTGGTCTATATGAAAACATTTTATGAAAAAATATATCTTGAAATTAAGTCTCTTTTTCTCTTCACAATTGTATGCCAGGCTCGCCGTCCTGTGCATAAGGCCTGCCTGCCGCACATCAAAGCGGCACAGCCGAACGAGACCGAACTGGACAATCGTGAAAAAATTTGTGTCCGTGACTCACACCCGCACACCAGGCAATTGACCCTTGCGCATACACCGACTTGCTGCAATAGCAAAAATGGCGACCCCTGCCGTTTTTATACACGGTTTTTCGCTAAGCGCGGGCTGGCCCAGTCCATGACCCCGTGAACAGCCGGGTGTCCGTTGTAAATATTGTAAAGGTGCAATGATTAATCGATTTATCAACAACTATTCAATGACCAAATGAATCTATAATTAATTTTGATACTAAATGAAAAATGTGCCCCCTTTTTAAATGTAAAATTGTCCAAAACATCAGAATTTCAGGTTATCAACTGTAAATAATTTCAGATTTCCGTAGTCCTCCATAAGCAGACGGATTATTTTTGTGTTGAATCAAAATATAACATTTGTTTTTACTTTTTGGAAAAACACTACATTTTTGCTTATTTCTCAAAATGTTACAGACCTAACCAGCAACTGAATCCTAATTAAATTACGTTTGTACATTTTCTGACCTGTCAATTTGAAATAATGGCCTATTTTTAATAAAGGGATGAAAATTAAAGTGTGTTTTAAACAAAATAATCAACAGATTAACTGTTTGTTAAAAATAATCATTAACAATATTAAGTTTCCTCTTAAGGTTAGTTAACACTAAGGCAGTTGCGTTAATGTCACTTGTCGCTCTTATGATGGCAACAGTTTGACCCAGGAATCATTTTTCTTTCTTTTACCCAAGAGTGGTGAAGATTATATCTTAGTTTTAAAAAAAAACACAAGTTGTACTTAGGCTAGTCGTGTCACCTACTACAAAACAAAACTTCCATAAAAAAAAACGTTATTGAAACTAGCGCTCCAATTCCATAAAACACATGCTTTTTGTGTACAATAGAATGAGATAAAAACACAAGATGTCACCCGTCGGGCCTTTTTGCGTGTTCCTCGCTGCTGATCAAACAGAACATAAGCGTTTTTCTTAAAAGGCGCCATCTATTTTAGCCGTGTTGGCCGAGCCCGATCGCAGCAGGGCTTCCCGGCCCGTAAATCAGGCAATAAAACTGTATCTGGATAATAGGTGGTAGTGTTTTGTTTTGTTTTGTGTTTTTTTTGCTGCGGTCAGCAATGCGAGCAAGATTGTACACATCATCACTGCGGTCAACAAGCCTTCCCTTAGTGCTACACCTCGAGGCGGGCTTATGTTTTTGTGTCGCACCCAAGATTGACAGGAGATGGTTAACTGTTGAATGATGGGAATTAGTCGGGGATGCCCACTCTTCACCACGCGGGCGGCACACTACGCGCCACTCGGCACCATTACCAGGACAATGAGAGGTCCCTGGCCCCCACGAGTCCTCGCACAATCAGCCTCGGGGGCCTGCCCCCTCCACTCCCACCATTGTCCCACGTTCCCCACGCACACAATGGCCACTCCAGAGCCAGGGGTCCAGCTACTATGCAATTCCATCGCACAAAGAAGCGCACCAGTCCTTATCCCATCAGAAGGAGAGATGAATAAAGGAGGAGGAAAATGGGGATGGAGTGTGTAGTCGGGATCAAGTCTGACGAATACAGTAGGCTAGTTTTAATTACATGTGCGGGGTGGGGAAACTCTTTCCTATCAGGGGCCATTTGAATTTTTTCCCCAAGTCCTGTCCTGTCCTGTCCTGTCCATGGCAGAAGTGTCAGCCAAGGCCAACTAAATGCTATGCAAGGTTTAATATTTGTATGATTTATACATCGTTTACTTCCGCTTGTGGAGTTAATGATATGCAGTTCTGTTTTCATGCAGTTTGTATGACGTCCAAAAAGCAGATAAAGTCATTCAGTTGGAATTGGCAACTTGGAATTACAGATTGTTGACAACTTGTGGATTGCTTCATCTCTCAAACTGCGTCAAAAGATTGCTCAAATGACAAGAAAGCCATCATTCAAGTTTTCATCGTTTAAAGTAAGCGTCCAGAGGCCACTCCGAAATAAAGCAACAGTTCACGCACCAAGCGAAATAATCATTTTCAAGGAGCTCACTCATTGGAGAGAAGGCACTGAAGGCAGGGGTGAAAGGTTAGAACTTGCGTTCTGATTGCAAATGCGGAGAACAGCAGGAGATCAGTGAGATCGGGGCAGGGCCAGATTAAATAGTTCAATAAAGGCTACAAAAGGTCAGATTTGTTGTTAGGCAATGCCTCCCAGACGCATCCACATGGGATTAATCAATTAAGCGACCTAAAGATACGAAACATTGACATGTGATGACATGAGATTAGATACAACAGTGGAAATCATTTGCTTAGGAGCCATAGGGAATAAATAATGCTTTCCAGAGTTAAACACTTGCAACTGTAAAATACTATTATATTATTACATATATATATATACAGCTTTGTGATGCTTTTTGGGGGAGGGGGGGTTACTGAAAAATAGAATTAAAATATGAATTAAGTTGTAGATTTCTCATGTTCAAACTATTTTCGTGACAAAAAGTAGTGATGTTCAATACAATTTTTCTTCAGCTCAATAACAGTATGAGGATTCACTCGAGTACTCACAAATATCAAGTTATGATACCGCTAGAACATAAAATTTCAATGAACCAAATAACAAAAAATTCTGCACAAAGACTTTTCTCTCTTATGACGCACGTCATGATTCATCGATGTGTCAAACAGCTGCAGCGTTGCATCAACTACTCACAAGGAAGACTTAATGTCGGATTTTTTTTGCTTTAGGCATTGGTGGTTGGTACTGGCATCCTTCACAAGTACCCAAACCTTGAAATGGGGCCGGTATCGGCCCGATACTCGCCCATCCCTACAAAAAAAGCTAAAGAAAATAGCAACGTGATAAGTGGCCGCCATCTTTCTTGAATCTTCAAAAACAAATGGTTCCATTTATCCATTTTCTGTCCTTTTTCGGAAATCTTGTCACATTGCTAAAGAAACAGAAGATCCAGAGCAAATTCTTCAAGGTTTGTGGGACTTGGTAAGGAGGCAAACTCTGATTATTGCAACTTTAGAGCTACACTTGCAAAATTGTACTCAAATCCCAATTTGAGTGACTTTGAAGACATTCCACTGCGTTGATGACATTTTTTTTTTATTCGACACTGAAACGCAACTTCAAATGAATGATGACATTATTAGTTTTTGCAGCATCACAAGTACCCAGTGGAACTAAAACACCTCCTTGCCTTAATAACACAGACAGAAACTAAAGAGGGAAAAGGACACTTTTGACATTCACAGGACGGATGACACACACAAACACGCACACACAAACACGGCATACATCAGACCCATGAACACAATCAATATATAGTAGCTTCCCAGAAGGCCACACTAACATAGAATTCCTTGTAATAAAAGCTCGACAAGTTCACGATGGGGATGTCCTGGTAGCCTCGTCTTGCTGCAGGGGGTGTGTGTGTGTGAGTGTGTAGGAATGTGGAGGGTCCGGGCGGGAGGGCTAACCATGGGTGCAGTGGGAGTCAGGAGGGGACATGGTGGTGGGGGGAAGGGAGCAGAAAGTGGTCCTACTATGTAATATGTACTATTCCACTACTTGTAAAGACTTTCATAGACGCAGAGTCAATTTAAGTGGGATGGGGCCAAGTTTATTAGTGGAACTCACACATAATAAACTCGCCCTGCTGGCACAAATGCTCACACTTCCTCTTTTACTTTCTGAAGGGGTTAGGATTTGTTTTGGCAAGAAGAAACTTACGCAAGTATTTCAGGAATTAGACCTGCCAACACACACATACAGCTAACTAACTGTAAAGCTCAGCTGACTATTCGAAAGTCACATTACGTGACTAGGTTAATATCAGGCTCGATACCTGAAGCGGTTCAATCACCAGCAGGAGACAACAACACTATCCACTTCCTTGCCAAAATAGTAAAATAATAAATACTGTACTAAATGTGTAGTAGCGTTCTTGACAAGAAGCAAACTGTTGCGTGGTTGAAATCAACAGGTTTGTTGTCACGCTGCATTATTTCAAGATCAAAATAAAACATTTTTTTAATGTAGAAGAGAAAAGGGAAAATAGCAGAAATAAGATCTGCATCAGCGTATTATTGGAATTCTTGTGTATTAAAACAACTATTTTATATTTGAATGGGTCACAATATAACAAGGGGGGGGGGGGGGGTCAACTTGATGAACAAACGATAAGAGTGGAAAAAGTACACATACCGTTGTCTCCGGGGGTCTTCATTTTGTCCCGTAAAAGTTGGCGAAACTCCGCCGACTGAAGTGCGACTCTCTCAGGCACCTCCTCGCCCCGCTTGGTGGGAGAGAACTTTAGCGTCTCTCCGAGCCCGCCCGAGGGGGCTCGCTCTCCGGCGAGCTAAGCGACTGGGGTCCGGTAATTCTCGGCGGTGCTTTTCAAAGTTGTTCTCTCAACAACAAGCCAGTAAAAAAAAAAAAAAAGGCGGTCGAAGCGAGCTGAAAAGCGCTTTCACTCTTCCAGGAACTTGTTTGGCGAACTCTCCGGCGAGTGCTTACTCCACCTCGGCCGCATCTTCGTCGCCGTTCGACATGTCTCCGAGTTTTGACAAGACTTCTCCGCGAGGACGTCGCTCTTGTCGGACTTTTTTTCACCTCACTTGCCCGCCCGCTTCTCCGGCGCTCACGCCACTCGCGGCACTCTTCTTCTTCTTCCTCCTCCTTCGTCCCGCCCCTCCGTTCTTCTTCTTCTTCTTATTCTACCCTCTCGCCTCGCTCTGTCCTCTGGGTGTCGTGTTTCGCCTCCCTCGCTTCCGCGCGAAGCCCGCCCACACTGACTGGGAGTCGGGGAGGGAGGGGAGGCGGAGGGCGGAGGGGTACGTAACCTGGCGGAGGGGTACGTAACGTGGCCCCACCCCTCTCTCTCTCTCTCTCTTTCTCTCTCTCCTCGCTCTCTCTCGTTAAGTACGCGCACGCCGTTGCCATGGACACATGGCCAAGCGCACCGACGTGGATACGTCATATCAGACGTAAGAGCTCGCATTGACGTCAATCATGCCTCAGGTTTGTGGCAGCACAAGAGGACTTCAACGTGCCAGGACGGTTACATTGATTGAAATATTAGTTATGAACAATGCAGCTGTCGCTTTAGGGTATATGTATGTAACTATAAAAATATGCAAATAGAGTGTTTTGACGGATTGATATTGATTGATTTCAAGGCTAATAAAAAAAACAAGTGTGTGTGTGTGTGGGGGGGGGGGGGGGGTTGGTGTGATAAGAAAAAAAGGAAAATATTAAACACATTTAGTCAAATGTATTAATTCCGTGAATTTAACTGAACAATTAAAATGATAAAGTATTAGATTTTTAATAATCTGAAAAAAATGTTTGCCCAGTTTATAAATAATAATATATGGAATACGATTCTTAAAATTAATTGATTCACTAAATCAGACTAATTCAATTCAGCAAAAAAATTATATAAAAAAAATAATTGAATTGTTAAACTAAAGTGTACTGTAAATATGAAATACATGCTATAAAATAAATTCAGCTGGTTAAACTGAATAATTCTATTAAATTGAAATAATCGAAATGCTAAATTGTAAATTATATTTAACACATTTTAAAAGGTCAATATATAACTAGTACAGTATTTGTTTACTCGGGTTTAAAGGTGAAAATCTTAATTGTTTTTGTGTAAAATGAATACAAAAAACCTATGAGAACATCCAAACTTCATTTGGTCTTAATCAGAGGCACTTTAAATGTCGGCAGGTGTTTATTTAACATGAGTTTGAATGTAATTGGTTAATTCTGAACACAGCCTCATTCTCATGTAAAATCTTGCATTTGAAACTGAATATGCTATATCCTCTGTACAGTATATGACCTTTAACTTGACAAATATTAAAAAGCCTGTTAATGCGCTTATCAAGTGCTTCGGGGGGCAGAGAGGCATCCGGTTATGTCAAACAAACGCTTCGTTGAGCGCTCGGGCCCACTGTCACTGCAGAAAAAAAAAAAACAACAACAAAAAAAGCAGAATTATATTGCATATTATGCTGATGTGTTCCAGTGTTAAACGCTGGTGGGTGGGTGGGCGTCGTGCACGAGAGCTGAAGTGCATCCAGGCCTCTTCGGATGGAGGCTCGGTGAAGTGCAGCGTTTGCCCCGCGGTCGCTGTTGACAGCATGAGACGGTGGTAGTAGGATCAAAAAAGTCCCCTTAGCAACAACCAGCGTCCCTGCGGTGTGATTTACAAACAGGATTTCTTCTTCCCCGCTTTCTGGCTATTCTCTGACGGGCGCAGGAAACAGGCTCTGCGCCGCCTGATAAGAAACAGGAGCCAAAATAAAAAAAACAAAAGGGCATATATTTTGTTATCCCGTGAGGTGTACCTACTACATGAACGCTACAAAGGCCAAAACATGAAGGATTAGCTTCTCTGTTACAAGGGCACAGAGCCACGACCGTAAGAGCTTGGGTCCGTTTTTTAAACCTGACCTGAAAACTGATTTTTCACAAATCATAAATATTATGTCTCCTTTTCACCGTCTTAATTTTATTTTGTGATTTTCATTTGATAATCTATGTGTTTTGTCATGTTTTATACTTTATATATTTTATACTTTTTTATAGTGTTTTGTCCAATAAGATTTTAGCTTTATGTGTTGCCATGTCAATGTAATCTGCCAAGGGCCTTTAGAATCAGCTTTGCTGGTGGAGTAACTTCAACTCAATCAGCAATTAAAAAAGGCTGAGGTCACTCATCTGAATATAAGACTGGATAGCCGATTGCCAAGACTTTTGAAGCCTTGAGGCCGCCATATTGCTCCTCCTAAGAAACGTTTCTCGGCATATGATCATATACATTTACAGTATCGACATTGGAGAACATTTGAAACAGTACTTAGAAGAAACAGCATGATTTATGATGTTTTCAATTTGTTATGTCACATTAACAAGAGGACTTCAGACATTTTACAACCTGCCTTAAATACATGTATAAATTATATGCTTAATGATGTTTACAGAAGGAAATTTGTATATTGTTTTATTAAAGAATTATAACTGTAATTCAACAAAAGACACCTCTGCCAAATCTAATATCGGGGTCTAAGGAACGGAGCGATAAAAGAAAAAGGGGATCTTCAAAGCAGCACATAGCCTTCCGTGCACTTGTTTTGTTTTTATTTTATCCATCCATCCATCCATTTTCTTAACCGCTTGTCCTCACTCGGGTCGCAGGGGGCGCTGGAGCCTATCCCAGCTCGATCTCACGTCCTCTGCACTGGGAGGCAGACGTGCTAACCAGTCGTCCACCGTGCCGCCAATTTTTATTGTATTTATTTATTTATTTTTACTTGTTAAAAAATAGTAACCCCCCCCCCCCCCCGGCCCTATACTAACTGCCTACGAGTTGTGTATGTCTAATCTGCACGTATACCGTGTAGTTTATACAGTATTCGGCTCGCGAGATGGGAGGAGCAAGATGGCCGCCCTGTCGCTTCAACGGCTTGCACGGCCGTGTATGGGCTATCGGCTATCCAGCCATATATTCAAATTAGTGGCTGAGCTGAAATACTTCTCGTTTTCATGCTTATTTCAAATTAAGAGTAAAAAAAAATAGTATGCCACCATCTCGTGGTCGACAGTGGAAAAAAATCCATGAAATCGCGGGACGGCAAACACAATGGATGGTGCTATTTGTATTATTATTATTTTTATATAACATTGATCGTTTCCATAATTGCAACCAGTATTAAAAGGTGGATTCATCCAGGGAGACTGCTCACTGAAAGGCCGAATACCAAATGCACATGGCTGCCAATGGTTGGCAGCCTCACGTCCCAACACTTTTGTCTACATTGTGTACTCTCGAGTTCAGCAGACTTCATTCCCAGCAGAGGAAATTAAAGAAAGAACAAGAGGATACGCTGCAGAATTGAGAAGGAGGGGGAAGTTATATCACATTGATGGAACTAGTAAGTAAGTGAGTGAGTGTGTGTGTGCATGTGTGTGTGTGTTGTGTGTAAGTCGATGACATTTCCAGGTAAATCTACAGCACAGAACATTCTGAACGCTGCTAAACAAGTTGCCTTTTCCTCCTCCCCCGCGTCTTCCTTTGCTTGCTCAAATTTTCTTTCAACACGCTCGCACAGCCGATACGATAATAATTAGATGTTGGCTGATGTGATGAAAGTCAAGTCAAAAATGCCCTGGTGACATCATTAATTCATTTATAGATTTTTTTTAGGCAGTGTTTGCAATCTGTTTTATTTCTTTTTATTTCTTTTTTGTTAAAATCCTCTACAACGTGTTTAAAAAGCATAATTTCATGAGTTTCAATGTGTTGAAAGTATGTGGGTAAAAATATATTTTAGAAAAATATATTAATCAAACAAAAAGTGTTTTAATGTTTTAATGATGTAATGAAATAGAATTAAAAACAACAGTAGAGTTCTTGTCACAGTTTCTCATTCAATTCAATGCACCTTGTGCTGCTTATTCTGATGTGCGCAGTACAACAGTGATTTTAGTTGTTCTTTGCTGAGGATAAAGAACATATGCCTGTGTTGAATATATGCCATCTACTGTGTGTCTATGGTGCTTCCCATTGCAAAGAAGCTAGCGGAAGTTATGTGGTTAATTGTAATTCTATCAAATATCAAATAGCCGAAAACCGAGATATTCAGGGATGATCCAAGCCGCCTCAAGTGTAAATTTGAGAGTATCTGACAAAGTCTTTTAGGCTCCCTTTCATTGGCTGCGTCTTTCTGCGGCCAGCGTCTGCCTGTCATCCCGATTAGGGACGGACAGCGGCCGGATGAAAAGAACGGGACGGGATGACACGGGCGGGACAAGGGCGCTCCTTGTGATACAATCTGCCTGCCAAGCGCGTCATCCACTTCGCTCGGCAAGTCGGAGCCGGAGCGATTTAATGGTCCCGCTCATGTAACTCACCCCCTCCCCCCAAAAAAGAAATTCAATGTGTAAATGGGATGGGGTTATCGTCTGTGTCACGTAACAGACACTTTACACAATTCGCTTTCATATAATTATTATTTTTACGTTTTTTTCCTCTCTCACATAATGGTTCCAAGATTTGGTGAAAGATACTTTCCAAATGTTAACTTTTTTTAAAAAACATTTTAAAGCACAATTTCCCATTTGTGTTTTCATTTATTTATTTTTTTCTCTCAGTTTTAATTTGTTTTAAAATCAACCTATACATTTGTGTAAAAGCAAAAATTTTGATTTATTTATTTGATACAAAATGTGCACTTTTGTGACATTTACAAAATTGAGCTTTTTTTGTTTTGTGTTCAATTTCAGATGTTATTTCTGATGTTCTTTTGTTTACCATTCTAACACTGATATTTGCCAAAATTAGTAAGTCCAGTTTCATACTTTCCTTCACATTTACATTCAGATTTTTTTTTTAAACCATTTGCCTACTTTGGAATATTTTACTTCATTTTTACCACAATTTAAACATTTTTTTTTAACATTTTTGTCACTTTTCTTTTATTTTTTTTACCACTCTTTCACACAATTTAAGATTTTCTCCTTTAGTTTTCATTCCACTTTTTTTTTCTAATTGTCTAAAATTGTAAACACAAAAATGTCTTCCTTTTTAATTTTTTATTGTTTGCATAATAGTTCAAAATCTGCTTTTTTTTTAAAATTTGTATTTTTTTACATGTCATCACCTAATTTCATGAGACTCGTGGAATTTTGACTCACTTCCACATTACGCAAAACGTCACAACCCTGTCCCGGCACCCTGTGACACACACAAACGTCGTTCCGGCTCAGATCCTGCATCCTCCCAACCTGAGGACATCCTAGCCCAAGAGAGAACCGTGCGGAAGGTCAAGAACCATCTTTTTACGACACAGATGGCGCAGGGTTGGTGCAATTAGCGTGGACGCTGGGTGTGGTGGAGTCCATTACACAGTCGCACCACAGGCAACACACACACATGCACCATCACAATGTGTGTGTATGAGCAGAGGCCAGGCAGGAAACAGCAGAGGTGCAAAGTGCACTGATGCTGGCTTGTTTTTCCTGCAACCATTTCCACTGCAAATAGACACAAGATTAATCAGCGTCATTTAAACCACTTTTGTGCTTTGGGACACTTTCCCCTTTGAAATTAATGGAATTGTCATTAATCCAGTTAAAGTGCATTTTAGGTTCTTCCTGAAATGTTGCCTAAAAGCTGAATTTCCCTAACTTTTTGTGAGTATCGTACTGGCCAAGAAAAGCTGTTTGGGACAGGAAAGAAAGCATTGAAGGAGAGAGAGAGAGAGAGAGAGAGAGAGAGAGAGAGAGAGAGAGAGAGAGAGAGAGAGAGAGAGAGAGAGAGAGAGAGAGAGAGAGAGAGAGAGAGTGGGTAGCAGCTGAGGGGACAACAAGTGTGGCGGGGTGGCGGTTAATGCCTCCCCCTCGCTCTCACCCTTCCGCCTCAACCCTGGCGAAACCACGACCGAGGGGGGAGGGGGGAGGGGGGAGGGGGGAGGGGGGTTAAGCTGTGCAGAAGAAGGAGCAGAAGAGAGTCAATGGCGGCTTTGTCATCGGAGAACTTGTTTATTTTCAAGCTCGCTCGCGTCCAACCGCCAGAAGACAGACAAGGCCTCATGTCATCCTCGCCCTCCCTTCCTTTCTCTTTCACACTCCTTCCCAGATTCAATAGATGAAGAGGTTTCAACAAGAATGGCACAAACCTCCAAGGATGAACAAATATATGACAGCTAATAAAAACATGAGAAGTGATTCCAAGCAACTTCATTGGTCCAAAAATGATTATTTATTCACTAAAAAGAAAAAATATATATATTTTGGTTGACGTATCTATGCTAGTGACAGATAGTGACAGGCAGAACAATGAAATGCTCTTCCACTAGATGACTGAAGGTACAATTAGCTTGTGTTTCCAACATTGATATATTTATATAACCAAAGACAGTAATTCCCCCTCAATTGCAGGGGTTACGTTCCAATATAACCCTGTGCAATATAGAAAGATCCTATTTGAATAACCTCTAGGCATGTTTTTATAGCATTACAGCACTTAATAAATAAATAAAAACTTTTAAAATAATACAAACACATTTAAACCCACAAACTTAACTTTTCCCATAATATACTGTACATCAATAAAATGAACTGACAGCCGTTGCTTTCTGTAGGCGTAAAAGGCAGGATTGAAGAGGCGTTGACATTTAATAATTTCAGCAAAAACAAGAAGTTCTTTCGGCTGTTCTTTCAAATTTACACACAGACAGTGGAATTACACCCAAAATAAACAGGAGGAAGGACAAAATAAAGTAACAACCTCTTCACAAAAAAATCAACAAAATAGTGGGACTGAGAAACACGCGAACAACAATCTGCACCCTTGCCGAAATCAGCTTTAGTTATATGCTTAATACTGCTACCGAATAAATAAATAGATCTCCTTGGCGGAGGTAATGCTCATCGCTGTTCTTCTTCCTGCCCATTTGGATTTCAGTGTCCAATCATCTCGCCGAGACCGGGAGGCCTCCACATAGTCATCCTCTGTCCACGCTCTCCCTGCTGCCCTCCCTCTTTTCCTCAACCGTCTCCCGCTCTTCCCCAGCTGGTATTCACACATGAGTAATGGGATTACCACAGAGAGAGCCGTGTGGCAGTGGTGGAGGTGGAAGGGGTTGGTAGCTGAGGGGGCGACACTGGAGGACAAGTGAGGTTGGCGGCAGGAGGAGGTCCACCTGGTAGAGGGCAGGCGTCGGTGGGGCTTCTTACACGACAAGTGCAAATTAGCGGCGATTGATTTTGGCCGATTCAAAAAGCACATTCTCTTTCTGTTGGATCACCATGGCGATGAGGGGGCTATTCAAGAACACAAAAAAAACTATCAAACTAAAATCCCTAAGCCTTACTATAACTCCCAAACCCCATAACCCTATACCCCAAACCTTAGGACCCTAAAAACCTAACCCAAGCTCCCTAGCACCCTAAAACCTTAAAGCCTGCCATACAATGACTACGTTTACATGCGGACAATATTCGGGTTAAGGTCAGAATTCCGGTTTGTGAAACAATCGAGGTAACACGTTTACATGCGGGGCGGTTACGTGTTATTCTCGTTTACATGGTCATTTGTGCTCGATTGGAATATCCCGTTCGGGCCGCGATGCGCGGACAACGTCATTACGTAAATAACTTCATTCCCGCTTTTAACTTACTACGCTCAGTAAAAGACATTATATTTATGTCACTCACCACGCTAAATAAAGTAGTCGGTTTCCTCCTCGCTCCAGATGTGTAGTTACTTGCTGCGAGAGTCATGTTTGTTTACAGCGGCTTGAGGATTTTTGGTGGGTTACACGCCAGAAGCACGGACTTATATACTTGTATATATATGTGTATATATGCACAAACAGTAGCGCTTTCGCCGTAGACACAAAACAACATGAAAATGCCACGGAGAAATAAATGTATTCAAGCGAAAACACACGAAGAAGAAAATAGAGAGCATGCGCACAGCAAAAAAACAATGCGCCGTTCAATCGAATGCGTTTATATGAGAACGAATTCGGGTTATGGAAGGGGTAACGCGGAACCCGAATGAGAGCATATTCGGGTTATTGCGCGTGTTTGTTTACATGGCCTTACAAAACCCGAATATTGGCAATATTCGGGTTTTAAAAGGGTTATTGCCTGCATGTAAACGTAGTCACTGAGCGTTGTGGGTGAACGTGACTGAAATACCGCAGAGTGTTCGGGGTGCTTTTCATGAGTGGATAACTGTCGTTTGGCTGTAAATCCAAATTTCTGAACAATGCACAGGAGAGTGGTGTCGCAATGTCGCAGATGTAATGGCCAGCCAATCAAAAATGTTGTGTTGCATCACGTGATTTCAAAACAAAACTGTTGTTTCTGGGTACGAAGTGATATCCAGCCACCAGCTGTCAATCCGTACAAATATTTGGTGTCGTCCCTGTCAGACTTAAAACTCCAAATCACTCATATCCAAACCTTAACTCGAACTCTACCTCCTGAACATGAGAGCAGATGTGGTAGAGGGGTTAACGTTGAAGGACAACGTCGACCTCATAGAGGGCAGACTTTTGGTGCGGAGAGTGTGGTAAACCTTACGGCTTCCTTCTCAGACGGCAAGTGCAAATTAACAGCGGTTGCCTTTGTGGGATTCAGGGCCACTCAAAAGAAAACCCATCGTGACTTACTATTTCCAGACAGACAGACAAACCACATTCTCTTTCTGTCGAATCACCATGGCGATGAGGGAGCGATTCAAGAACGCGGGCGTAGAAAAAAAAAGCTGCTTTGAACGGCGGCTAAAGTAAGTGGCGGGTAATGTGAGAGCGGGTGGACACGTTATATTAAACGTCTTGGCCCGCTCGCTGACAAGGGGGGTGATGAGGGAAACAGGGAGGGGATCAGTTCTTAAAACCCCCGGGGGACGTGACATTGATGGACGGGGCCATGGCGGAGAGGCTCGGTGGGGGGAAATATGTCGGGGAAGGTGAACGAGGAAGTGTCGGCATGGAAAAGGGGGGAGAGCGGAATGCCTGGCCGGGTGACAGTTGCTATATTGAGCTCAGCGTGAGTGTTGACACTATCTGCCGCATCGCACCCAGGAACAAAGTCTTCCTCGCCTGCTGGCACAGAGCATAGCTTCCTCTTCCACTCGTCACCGAGCCCTCATTCCAATACATCCCGCCTATCATACCAGGAACTCAACAGAAATAGGAAAATGGGATCGTCCATTTCTGGCTACACTAATGTGCACCACTTAGGGATACTTGGTACCAAAAAGATATGTGTATTGTCATACGTAACACTATGGAGTTTATGACTCGCATAACGCAAGATTAGGAACGCGCTTACATTATACCATAACCCAAAAAGTTCGAAGACTAAACCTGAACCTTACACTCTAATTTCCGAATATCCAAACTCCAAACCCTCAAAGCCATACCCCTAACACAAATCACTGAGAGTTAGGGTAGGTTCGATTACGGTCTCTCTGTATTGCAGTCTTTCACCTATTGAGGGTGTGACTGAAATGTGTCCTCTGCAATAAACGAGGATTCACTCTATAATCTTTTTTTTTTTTTTTTTTTTTTTTAGAGCTCAGTATTGTTCATTCGGAAATGTCATCATCATTGCTCTTTTATTTATTTTTTTTATTTTATTTTTTATTTATTTTTTGTGTGTGGGTGAGTATGTGTATGTGTATGTGCGTGCGTGCGTGTATTTGTTAGCTCACCAGAAAACCTATTAGAAAAAAAACCTCATACCGTTCACCTAAACCAGGAGACCCGAAAGAAAACCAAGGAAGGTGAAATCCAGCACCGACCAGACACCCCCCACCAGAACTCCTCCCCAGCCCAAGAAACATCCAGACCCCAACAAATCCAAAAAACATAAAATCAGGGAGGCCTCAAGAGACCAAAGGAGAGACCGAGAAAAGGAAGGAAGGACAGACGAAGCCGCGTTATAATCTTAATTCCTTGGTAACAGGCATAAATAAGTGTTACACAAGTTATAGGAGGTGATATTAATAAACGGAAACAACTGTGCTTCATGTCATATTCCTTGCCTTTTATTGCAGCACGGTATGTATTTTCTTGCCCATGTGTGTCAGTGTGTCACAGCCAATCCTCGCTTAGACTCCCATATATACCCACTGTATGTCGGGAAATATCCTTGTCCTATCAAGTAACAGCCTCCTCGTCAATAAATGACTGAGTTCCATCCGAGCCATCTTCAAGCTGCGACAGCGCGTATGAGAATGTTGAACAGCCGCGGCGTGTGTGACACATGTCCTTGCTGCCACATAACACCAGCGTCAAACATGAAGTCACATGCATGACGGGGACGCAGCAGATGTACACTCGTTGAACTGCAAGTGTGCAGCCATGCTTGACCCGAGTGGTCCGGTACAGTTCATGGTACAACTCCCGAACACCTTAACCCTAACCAACCATAGTTCAGCTCACCGTGGAACACGGTAAACCTCCTTAGCATCCTAAACCTCCAGCACAGGAAGTGATTAGTTGTTTCATTACCCTAACACCCTTACTCCTGCTCACATAGCGCTAATCTTCACATTTCTAAACCTCCCTCCCTAACCCAAGATTTTTTAACTTGAACGTGAACAACAAAACCCTAACACCCAAACACTTTAACCATAACTCCTAACCATGTCTCTACCCCGAGAACACCTTAATCCTAACCCTAACAACCAACCATGACTTAACTTAACCCTAACTAGCTAACTATAATTCCAGAACACCCTAACTCCTAACTAAATGCCAACCTGAACTCCTAACCTTAACATAAAGCTTCCTTAGTTTTAACTTCTAATTATGCCTACCCCAACCACCTAACTGTAACTCCTAATCCTAAACCTAACTCTTAAACCAAGTTCCTGAATCTTCTATTTCTAAATCCCTAAACAATCCCCCTTAACCTGCTCACTAATGCTAACTGCTAATCCTAAAGCCAAACCCTAACTCTCTGAATGGAATTCCAAATATTAACACACAACCATAACCCCCTAATTGACCAACCTAGCCCAACCTTAACCCTCTAATCCTAATAATTGTTCATGCAAAAAATAGACTTTTCTGGTCAAGTTTATACTTGGATAACATAATAATCAACTTTGTCCTTTGCATTTAACCTCTTCCTCCCCATCATCATCATCATCATCGACAGCTGGCCTGTAGGTGTCTGAGCTATGTGTCACGCGTCACATGCCAGCGTAGCGGAGGCCGGGCCGGGCGGACACAGAGCATGTGTTACACCGCCGCGTCTGATGTACGCTGCCCTCGCACACACGCACGGACGCAGGCACAGGCACAGGCACAGGCGCTGTGGGTGGCATAGTTATGTGTCATAATCACCATCATCCCTGGCTTTGTTCCAGCGCATACGCCGTCACCCCGGCGCAGTGGAGGAGCTCGTCTGCAGAGTGGGTGCCACCCTGAGGCATCAAGCTATCCAATATACCAGCTCGTCACAAAATGTTTGAGAAATAAAGACGTTACCACAAATCCTAAATTAATTTCTGTACATTCTTACTACATAATTGCAAGTCTCACATATTATGTGTTGAATATTATCTGTAGTTAGCAGGATAGCTCCTGTTTGGCTTAATCAGAAGATGACCAAGTTAACCAGGCCCGTCTTCCTGGTACTGGATAAAACGCCACTCCCAGATGAAGTTTACGGTCAAACTAGAGATAAAATAAGGAGAATTACCCATCAAACCTACCAAATAATGTTGCCCTAGAAAAGTCCGCTTAGCTCAGTGCTAACAAACAATACAAAAGCCATTGACATGCTAACGGTTATTATCAATAATCGCCGTTTTAGAACCTTTTCAAACTAGGGATTTGAACACAAGTGGACGACCAACACATGTAGACAGATAAGATAACAATACTCACAGGCATATATATTATTTATCCAGTACAAAAAAAAACTAATAATATATTTTACTGAGTCACTCAGAGTAATAGAAAACGTATTCTTCTTCTTCGTTTGTGTCTGCTTGATTGTGTTATACTACCTCCTGGTGGCCAAGGCGGGCACACCAGAAGGAGCATCACAATGGCGACTAATCCAGGGTGTACTGCGCCTCTCGCTTATAGCCAGCTGGGATAGACTCCAGCTCGCCCGTAACCCTAATGAGGACAAGTGCTATAGAACATGGATGGATTTACTTGAAGGAGCCAAGTCGAGGTGCAAATTGATGGGAATAAGGCCTCACTGTGTCAGTGGTAGCAGACGTCAGTGTGCCAGCTGTCGCTTTAACCAGGATGGCTGCCAGTGTGTGCGTGTGCGCGCGTGTGTGTGTGTTTGTGTGTGTGTGTGTGTGTGTGTTATATTGGTGCCAATGAGAGACAGTGATGAAGTGCCACTAGACAGATCTGGTTTCCCTCCCCATGTGTGTGCGTGTTTCAAAGTTGTGTTTGTGTGTTCGCCGCTGACTCACCCTTTGACCCGTTGCCTTCCTCACAAAGTGGCGCATACAAGACGTGTTTGTGGATTTGAGTCAAGCGGCAAGCCTTGTGGCGAATGTGTGTGACCACCGGGCACGTCACAAATACAGTCGTGCCTTGATATACAAAATGATACAAATAATATTATACTTCATGAAAACATACAATTATTACAAAACATTGCCTCATATTGTAGATGCTAATTGTTAGCCTGCGGTCCAATGGAGTTTCCCATTGTATGTTAGCATCAGAAGTGGCAAATCCAGGTCCAGAAAGTTAAAACCCTGCCACAGTTTGGCTTCAGCACCTAGTGCTAGCTAGCTAAAGCTAGCTCCCTAGCAAGTAAACGAGCACCATGGGTGCTAGCTAGCTAGCTAGCTCGCTCCCTAGCTATCTCTCATGGTGCTTGTAAACCTGCTAGCTAAGTAACACCTGAGGCTAAAGCCAAACTGTGGCAGGATTTTTATTTTCTGGACCTGGGTTTGGCACCTCTGGTCATCATTCAGGTTGTATTTAATACACAATGTGTAATCGTTAGACAGTAAACATCAACTAAGAGTGGCAATAAAAAGCTCGGGGGGGGGGGGATTCGTTGGTGTGTATTTAAGAATATTTGTTAAATCAACTTTTTTTTTTCTGGTAAAATTATTACATGGAGCCACTTGTTGCTAGGCAGGATTCAGAATTCTGACCCTATAATGGACTGCTTTTTATATAGCGCTTTAACTACACCCTATGGTTCCCAAAGCACTTTACAATGCCTCACATTCACAACCAGGGGTGAAGATCGAACCCACAACCTCACGGATGGGAGACGACCACTCAACCACTGATAATCTAGTAATAATAATAATGTCCACAAACACCTTTTGACGTTGCACTGTTCTAAGTCAAACATTTTAGTATGTTTTGATTTTGGAGAAGCCAAAGCCAGATCTACCCGAGTCGCCGTGGTGATAGGATCACATGACGACCGCGGCTGGTGCGTGACTCAACGTGGAGGTGGCTGTGTTGCGTGCTGTCATACTAGAACACACACACCAGCATCATCCTACCTAATCATCCACCTACTGTGACACGCGTGGAGGGAAAGAGGAGGAGGAAGAGGTGGACGAAGAGGTGGAAAGATATTTAATAAGAGTTGGGGAGGGATGAAAAAAGGTAAAATAAATAAGATAAATAAAAAGATGAAATAATATCTAAATATATGCATGTAAGGTGCAGGTGTTCTACAGCACTGTAGTATCTGTACCTATTTGTGACCGAATGCGTGTAACTTGGAGTCAATGAAATGAAAGTGTAGACTGGATCGCGGTTAACTGGCTAAACCGATTGCCACTAATTCTGTGTTGAGTGGCGACGTCATTTGTTGCAAATGGTAAAACGTGTGTGAACATGCTTGTTTTGGCACCTCTGCTAAACATGAAGTACCACAGACACACTGCAAGCAGGTACCATTTTTTGTAAGGCTGTGCGTACATGTGCTGATACTATACAAGCTTTGTTGGTTGCCACTTCCTGCGGCTTACGCAGAAAAGCAACATCTGTGCACACTTGCAGCCTGCTGGTAAACTTTCGTGCCGCCACAATGTTGCGGTTTTATTTGACAATCTGCTACTCGCGTTTCCGTTTTCATCTGTGTTTACCTCAACGGGCTGCATACGGCTTCACTTTTTATTTCTCTGTTTTGCTTTCGGTTTGGAATACATACAACCGTACCAATACAGCAGCAGATATTAATTTGTTGTTGTTTTTGACAATGGCTGGCTGGATGGATGGATGGATGCTAGCTAGCTAGCTAGCTAGATAGATAGCTAGCTAGCTAGCTAGCTAGATAGATAGATAGATAGATAGATAGATAGATATAGATAGATAGATAGATAGATAGATAGATAGATAGATAGATAGATAGATAGATAGATAGATAGATAGATAGATAGATAGATAGATAGATAGATAGATAGATAGATAGATAGATAGGAAAGAAAGAAAGAGGCAACGCATTTCGACATATGAAATTTTTAACTTAATTTTGCTACAACTGTTAAAAATTGAGACCCGATTAGAAATTATACTATTTGCTCCCCACTTTTGCTTTACTTTTAACAGACTGCTGAGACCATCACAGAGCAGGTGCATTTATAGTGAGACTAGATTTCACACAGGTGAACTCTAATTATCATCATCAGTCATTTAGGTCAACATTGTATTCAGAAATCATCAGGGAACTTTTGGAGACAGATGGCTGCACTGAAGAGAAAAGGGG
The DNA here is from genome assembly GCF_054856555.1 of Leptonotus elevatus. Lineage (NCBI taxonomy): Eukaryota > Metazoa > Chordata > Actinopteri > Syngnathiformes > Syngnathidae > Leptonotus > Leptonotus elevatus. The sequence continues at coordinate 25,246,558 of NC_141244.1, forward strand.
GTGAATAATTTTGCATGCCCCACTTTCATGGAGGGCTAATACTTTGGCAAGGTACTGTGGTGTATTTTGAAAGTACCTGCATCCACCATAAGCTACATAATGGTTTATTTAGTTACAGTGTATTACAGTCCAGAATAGATCATTTAGCGCTTCCTCGTCACCTGAACTCACCGGACACTCCCGAGTTCTGCGTACGCACAATCACTATACCGAAATCAAGTTTGTTATTGATTCTATTTCAAGTGGACGCTGGCACAGTGGAGGCGTGTGAGAACGCATGCAGCGAAGCGAGAGTCCTGTCACGGCAGTGAAGGTGGAGCTGGTGTCGGGAACAGCTGAGCGGTGTAACGTTACAAGAATGCGGCGAGCACACAAGGAGCAACTGTTCTGCTCGGTGCGGCCTGCCGTGCCTTTTCTGCACCCACTTTATTACGCTTTAATTAAACTCTGACGTCCCCCCCCCTACCCCTCCCCCCCCCTTTTTTTTTCTCTTGGGCTTTTAAAGTTTTGCAAAATGGCAAGTTGACATCCACGTTCTACTAGGGCTAATAGCGCAGCGCTGGATGCCAACTAAGTAGATTTTCGTGTCACAGGTAGCGCTAGCGGCATGCAGTTGTCAACTAGTACAGTTTTACATCACTAGTAGTTGTCCTACTAGTATACAAATGTTGTCCTACTTCACCGTTAAAACACGACTTGTTTTTTGTTGGGGTGAAGTAATTTCAGTTAGAACAACTTGAAAACTGATTACTGATGTTTATGGCATCATTGTTAGTTAGCACAACAAAGCAAGCAAGTTAGCTTGTTATGAAGTTTAATTGTGGACAATAGTTCCTGTTTTTGTACTGGTGTGCTGAAAGTGACTAGTACACGAACTTTAAACTGTCTGGATCCATCAAGGACATGCAGATAGACGCTCAAACGGAAAGAGTTTTCCCACAGGTGCTTCTGATGGGCGATGACATGATCCTTCTTAAGTCTTTAACCTTGAAAGGGTGTCACCACAGAATGAAACATGTCCTTTGGAGACACTTGAGCTACTTACATTCCTTCATTTGCTTGATCCACAGCGGAAAGCTCAGGTTAAAGGCACTAGTAGTAAAGTAACCAACATGTTTTCTCATATATAGGAAATCATTGAAAGTGAATAAATTCAGTCCAGGCTCAAAATGTGAAAACCTTTACAAACTGTACAGGCAATGTTTTAACTTACATTGTAGATTATAATTTAAAAAAAAAAGATAGAAAACAAGAAAAAGAAAGAACGGTTTTTTTCTAGCAATACTGTCACTTTGTGGCCTTTTATAGGTATTGCTAGCCTAAAAATATAATGAAGTTGTTTTGCAGAGCAATGCTGGCACCTAGTGTCGTTTCATACGCATAGTTGGAATTATAAAAATGTATTTACATTATTATTCGATATTCTCCAAGGTGACAACACACACACACACACACACACACACACACACACACACGTGTGGCATATTTTCCCCAAATATAAAAAAAAAAAGGAGGGGTCTTTGGTGTTTGATTGACAACCAAGAGAGACTGACAGGTCACGGGGTCACTGGGTGAAGGTCTAAGTTCACGAGTAGGTTGAGGTTGGGGGCTTGCTAACAAGAAGGGACAGTTGGTGGGGGTCTGACATATGTTTTGAAGACATGTCAAGAAGTTAGACAAAGAGAGACACGCAGTATGGGGAAGATATTTTTTTAAACAGGACTCTAAAAAATTATAATAATTGTGTTAACACTGAAAGTTATCATTCAAATCTCAAGACTGATGTGCTACTATCACCCAATGATCAATATTCACGGCACACAACCAACCAAAGATGTCACAAAGAGGGCATATGTACAGAAATAATGATAATCTTGTCTCACTTTACTCACAAATGTATGTACTCAGTGTGAAATCTGGCCGTGTGATCATTTGAATACACCTGAAAGCCACCTCCTATTTATTTATTCCTTTAAATGTATGTATTTATTTACTGCAAAATTTTATTGTTTTATTATTCAATATATTTAATGACTTATTGTAAATGATGAAATAGAAAATATCTTCTTTTTTTTACACATCATCGCTGTCCTGTGAAAAACACCTATGTCCATTTTTGTCTTTATTTTTTATTTTTTACATTTATGGGATGTAACTGAATGCAGAACCCCCCCCCCCCCCCCCCCCACCACACACACACACACACACACACACACACACACACACACACACACACACAAAACATGGACATAAGCGTTTTTTATGACAGTTGCGAACATTTTTTTTTAGCAAAGTAAATGTCAGGGTAATTTATTACAAATATTAAATCTGCAAATATTGGCAAAACAACACAACCACACACAAAAAAACATCCATCCATCAATCATTTGCGCTTAGCCACATAAAATTGCCCACCATTACAATTTAGAAATTTTTAATTTCTTTGTAAGTGAGCAAACCAGCTGGGGATCAAATCATTTTCCTCCATTGTAAATGGATTTTAGATGTCCAACTTCAGCACTTTTATTACCACGGACTATGTGTAGTTTCGCTAGATGGCCAGTAGATGTCACCCTATATCAACATTTACACGCAGCCGGCCTTACCTTGGAATTATAAACTAGCACGTGCACCACAAACAGGAGAAGTCACTGAAGTTTCAGGTCTGCTAATATGGGGGCTCTATTTGGGAGATTCCCGAATCCGGGCGGGTCTTTACTGTTTATGGGGTTTTCTATTTTTGTCGTTGATAAGGCCCAATATCATACATACATCATCTCATGGACCCAAGAAGCCACCAGCAAGATGTTAAGAGGCGCGAAGTTCAAGTTGGGGATTTATGGCGTTGCAGTAAGTACAGCATTTTTATTTATTTATTTTTATTTTATTTATTTATATGGCCCAATGTCATCTGTCTCTGACCCCCACCCGCCTTCAGCTTGGGGTCCTAGGCAGTTGCCTGCCATGTTGCCAAGTATCTAGTCTCAAGTTAAGTTACTGTGGCAAAAAAAAAGAAAAAAAGTCAAGTCATTACTTGAGGGTTATAAATCAAGTTATATACTCAGGTACAACATTCGCACATTATTAGCCACTTTGCACTCAGTATCTATACTTGCATTAGTTTTAAAGTACTACTACTAACACATTCACAATCATTTTAATGGTTCGAACCCAGTTTCTGCGTTGTTTATTATTTTGTCTTCCAAAATTAAACGTACAGCCATCACGAATCTTAATGTTTAATCCGCTTTCGGTTAGCTAAACTGTGGCGTTAGCGTAGCTTAACTGTATTCGTAGAACGGAGAAATGTCCAAATTGGCACTTACCAGTAGTTGTAACTTGTAAACTTTGCCTTTTGCCATTCTTTTTCACAATTTCATCAAAAATAGTAGTTCAAGTCATCATACGTTTTTAGTTTAGCAAGTCCCAAAGTTGAGTCTTCAATACATTTTAGCCGAGAAAGCCACAATATGCCCCTCCCCCTCCCCCTCCCCCACCCCACGATATTTAGTAACAACACACACGCATGTAAATACAGTGCAGTACAAATACTTTGCTACTATGCTTTTGTATCTGTACTTGAGTATTTATTTTTCTGACAACATTTATTTCCAACATTTGAACAGAGCTAACCGCAGTTGAGATCTTGATTCATTGACTGATCGCCAGTTTAAAACAAATTTTGGGCACTTTTTAACTTTCACTTATAAGGAGTTGAATCAATACAGTCTTTTTTTTTGTGTGGCAATTTGCATAAACTTTTGATTAGCTACCTTATGACTAATCCAAACCAAAAACCAAACTATGTTTTGCCACTTTGGCGATCGAGAGGGGGCGCCATCGTCTGTCCCAGACCGGCTACGTACCCTTACGACACACAAAAGGCGATTATGTAATCATGTGTGCATTTATGCCACTCGTCTTTCGTTGTGTCGTGTTCTTGTCTTTCCTTTGCGAATAATAAAAAAGTCATCAATAAAGAGGCGATGTGTCCAAATATATCAATCATCTTCCTACAATTTACAAACAAGAGGTTAACTGAGTTTACGCTAGACCACGCCCCCTACGACCAGCTGGTGGCAACACTCTCGGTGACGTCACCCTCGCATGCCACCATTGGCCAACAGACCGTCGTGCTGTTGGCCAATCGCCTATCGCTGCGGTGACGTCGCCGTGCACCGTCCCCGTTCACTTTGAGCTAAGTGGGCGGGGCCAGCGGCAGAACTGAGAGTCTGTGCCGCGTGATGATTGGCTGGAGCGGCGGTGAAAGCGAGGCTCTGTTGCTGAGAGAGAGTAAAAAGAGAGGGAAGGGTAGGAAGTCACGTCCTAAAACAACATAGCCGCGTTTAGCTCCAACTTATAGTATATTCAACAGGGAACAGTTTCAACACTATTTAGAATATTAATAAGTATTCCATATTTCATTTATTGCATTATCACCATGTCCTCGTATGCCGCTGTCAATTATGGTAAACATATTGGTTCTCACAAAGGGGAGGGAGCGTTTGTGCCTTCTTATTGGCTCTAGTCTGCGTAGTCCCGCCTCTCAGCCCTCCCTCGTGCTGTTCCTAAGGTTCCCAGAGCTCTCATTGGCTACTGTAAAGTTTGGGACAGGACGCCGGGTTGCCTGAGCATCGCCGCCGCTATTGGCCGGGTACCCCCGTCCGTCAAGTGGACCTTGACAGCCCGCCCCGCCCCCTCGTCTTGGGACACCGCCGCCTATTGGCTACTGTACCTGTCAGCGACCTCTGATTGGCCGCTCTGCCCAGCTGTTAGTGGTTCATTCACCATTTTGTGACTGTAGTGGAAAAGAGACGAGCGATACTTTTGCGTATCCTCGCTGGAGTTTCAGTGCGGGGAGCTTGGTGATGTTTGACGGGAGGTAAAAGTAACTCGTCCCCGGGACTTCAGAGTCCTCCGAGCCGACAGCCGGGGGGACGTTAGCGAGTGCCGTGCGGGCTGCCTCATCCGCAAAATAAGACCATAAATCTTTTTTTTCCTTCCCTGCTGAAGAGGAAAAAGCTCCGCTCGGGTGAGTTCAAACTAAGTTGGCGGAGGGGAGGCTGCGAAGCTCAACCGATTTTAATGGCTTCCTTTACGGGGGATAAGCTGCCACACTACCCGGTTGTTGTTCTGGTTCTGCCCGCAGAAACGAACCGCTCGGCGGGCAGGATGAGAGGCGGCGGCGGCGGCGATGGGCTGCCGTACACACTCACACTCACACACACACACACACACGCACTAAACAGCAAGCTTTAAAACTTTCTCAAAATGTCACACCTCGAATAAACATGACAACTGGCTCAAAATATAACACTACTACGCCTTTATTACAAGGCTGTGGTGGATTTCCGCTACTTTTTTCGCCACCTTTTCCGTGTTGCCGTCGTGTCGAAAAACACACGTCGACCTCTTTTCGCGGCACTGCAGCCCGAAATCAAAACCGCTACGACGGGACATTTTCTACACTTCTTTCTTGACATACATTTTTAGTTTATCAACGGCGAACGGGAGCTGTAACGTGCGAATTAAAAGCTAATTCGGTCGGTTTTAGCGTGGCAGTCGTCGTCGTTGTTGTTGTGTAGTAGTAGTAAGTCGTGCGTACTATAAAGGCTTTACAACCGAGCAGCTTTCCTTTAGCTAGCTGACATTTTTTTTGTCAAAGTGCAAATGATTTAATAACAGAAGAGCGAGTGACTTTCTTGTGTTTTAAGAGTTAGCAATCCGGCCTGTCCTGTTGCCATCCCCAAAAAACAACGTCACTTGACTTTATTTTTTTTATTTTTTTAAAGGTGTTGTTTACGAGCTGGCCTTTGAGTCATAGCCATGATAGTAAGTACTCCAGTTATGTATGGGCTTTTCCTGCACTGCATCACCATCACAGCTAACATTGTAGTGGCAGAGTCATTTCAATTATGCAGCATTTTAAGCTTATTATTATTTTAAAAAAAAATAATTAGATTCATGCAGGCACCTTAATGTCCACAATGACAAGTTGGGCCATCCCTGAGAGAAACCTTCGGCCCGTGGGCCTTATACGGACCCAAGAGCATTTCAATTCGGTCTGTCATGCCCCGAAATGCTTATAATGCATCAAAACGAACATTGGCCATGTCATATTTCGTCACGCCAGTGTATCCGCGCATCTTGCTCCTTGCTTGCGTGACCCACTTAAAAGCAAAAGCTATCCCCCACATCCACTATGAGTGAAATTCTAAAAAGCTGCGAGACGCTACACACGGGCCCTGCACCCCCTTTTTCAAGACAAATCATCTCCAAGCACCACAACAATGGCTAACATTAAACAATAATAGCATAATAAGCCCAAGTGTTCATCAAAAACAAGGTGGGCTTTATTCCTAAAAAGCACATTTCATATAGCCACTGTAACGTTATGCACAGTGTGAACATTTAGTTCCGTGATTATTTCACGCACAAACTAGAATGAGCACATAGACCAAACTTTTAGAGAATCACTGGTCCAAAATAATAGTAACTTTGATGCCATATTAGATGACGTATGCAAAAAGCTTGGCAAGTTATTGTGCCTTTCTGTCTTCCAAAACTTTATTGATCAAGGCACATATTTTGCGCATATACTCACAGTATGAAATCTGGGCTTGTTGAGTTGAACACAAAGTTATTATTCAGTTGCATGAACGGCAACAGGTGGATAAACAAGTGAAGTGTACTTTGGTGGAAGGGCATTTATTCGTTCCAACTGTCACTTTACTGGCATAGATAAATGTCTAAAGACATGTTATCTGTGGGAAATAAATAATCATTTGTTTTCCATTTAACTTACAATTTCATGCGGTTTATTAATCTAGGATACATTGGGGCTCATTTTGGGTGAATTCCAGAGTATCTGGGAATTTGGCCCAAAATGGCTGCTTCAAACCAAAATGGCTGACTTCTTCTTCCTTTCTCGGCATGGGTCGCTGAGATGTTTTTCTGTGTCCTGTTATGGTAGACGTTTCCAACCACGTCGTCAAAATTTAGCCTTGCCTTATTGTCCAGACTCCATTCCATGATACCTGCTTCGGAATGGGGCTCCTTTGGGCAAATTCACAATGACATTTTCCCAAAATGTCTGCTTCGACCCAAAACGGCTGACTTCTTGTTCAATTTCAGGCATGGGTCGTTGTGACTTTTTTTGTGCGATCTGTTACGTTAGAGATGTTCACGCAATTTCGTATCGATCAAGTAAAATTGGTGACTGGAGGCAATTTTTTTTCAAACTTTCCACAAGGTTCTACTGAGTGACATTAAGGGGGGGGGGGGGGGGGGGGCGTGTTCGAGACTTCTAAAATATATATTCATGAGGCAATCATTTACTATCAGGGGCCATTTCAGTTATCTGAGGGCCATACTAAATATACTGATAATAACGTGTTGTTGCGTATTATGAGTGTCATTTAAGAAGAAACAAACTTGTCGAGGGAAATTTAAAAAGAAGTACAATGAGCAAAGTAAGGTAAAATGGCTGCTGGGAAGCAGAAGACGAATGTCACCTTTGAGCAGTCGAATCAGCAAAAGAATAGCTTTCGAGTCCTAAATCCTATTGATAATCTGCCGATCCGACACGTTAAATTGTTTATTGGTATATGTTACATGCATTTTTTTTTCCCGGTTCTTTTTGAGTTTTATTTTGTTTTTACAATTGTATGGCAGGATGGATTAAATGTGCAAATGGCCCAGACACCATATTTTGCGACCTGTGAACTTTTAGATGAAGATTGTGTTAGGGCGTCAAAGTTGGGGACTTATAAATATTTGTGTGTGTGTGTGGATTAAACCGAAAATGTCCTTTTTAATCTGTCGCAGTAAACGTGAGTGTGTGTGTGTGTGAGAGAAAGAGAGAGACAATTTTAACAATGTGTGCATGACTGCACTGTAAATTCCGCAAAGAGAGAGACAGAGAGAGAGAAAGCGTTTTTAATGTGTGTGTGTAAAGTTTGACGTGATGACTGGACGCTGAGGTTACATTGTTTGTCCGGTCGAGTGGAGACGACAAGCCTGCCGTTTGTCTGTCTGCTTCATTACCGTCACGTTGCCATTCTCGATCTAACACCTTGATCACTCCACGCTTAGCTTACTTACAAACGGGAGGATACGCATTGGACAAAAATGACTTTTATTAAATACACCAAAAGGAAGTGATACAAAAATGTGTGCGTTTTTTTTTTTTAAATACATAATGTCTTGAATTAATCATAAGTCGTACTGACACCTGTTTACTCCCAACAGTCTATTGGTAATTGATCTGTAATTCATTATACTGAGCAGCCGGTGTCACTGCAAGTTCCGTTACTTGCTCTGTGACCGTCGTGACACTTTGTCTTTTGGTACCCTCCCATGGTAGCATCACGAAAAAATGCTAGAAAAAAGGCAAAACATACCCGTGGAGTAAAAATCCTTTCGATGCTCACTGAACTGACGTTTGAGGGTTCCACCGCATACAGTTAAGCATATATTTAAATGTAAAAACAAGCCTTTTATGCATTAATTATACGTATATTTCTTCCTCGGGTGGGTTTGGCAACCTCACTATTTACGCCGGGAATTTCACATCTCTCGCTCGAGTGAACACGAATGATGCTCTCTGTTTTTTTTTTTTTAGAGCACAGATGAAAAAAGAAGACGTCGTGCTTATAAGTCGACGGACTGCTATGGCAAAGCTGCCCTCAAATACTTTCCAGTGAAAATAGCTCTCTATTTTCACTGAGGGTCAAGATGCCAGGATGGCCCCAAACGCTTCTGTGTTGCAACAGAACGGGAACACACGCGCGCGCACACACACGGCACCATGACCGAACACATTTTTAGCGAGTGAAGATCAACCGGCGATTCCGTGGAGCAGTCGGTCAGCCGAGAGCTGCCGACTCCTTCCTGCTTTACTCTTTCTGACACATTTTGAACGTTCGCTGTAAAGAGGCAGCCAAATAGGAAAACGCAGTGTACTCGCATAATATTATATTTGCTTCAAGTCATATCGGCGTCTTCAATTGAATACAGAATGATAATGGGAGTGTTCTCACCTTGAGCATACAGTGAATAGCTCAGATGTAAATAAATGAGATCCAGCTCACAACGTTTTAAAAATAAATTGAGAGAGATTTACAAAAGTGATTAAAAAAAAAAAGAAGCCTAATAAGCAGCATAAGTGTAAACATGAGAAAAACAGCATGAAGATGGAGCGACTTGTTGTTGATGGAGGCCAGTGGCTTTGTCAGTTTTGGCCCGCAACTGCGGCAGCAAAAAAAAAAAAAAATGGATGCCACCTTTCAGCATTCAAATCGACAGGAGAATGGCTTCACAGCTCGAACCCAGACCTAAATCCAAATGTATGTGTGACCGACTATTGGGGGAGCAAAAGTTTGAAATATTACAAGGGGAAACATATAATTGTATAAAATATAATGAAGTCGTGCAATTTTTTTACATGACCATGCTGCTTGTGATGTGAAAAAATCCCCATTGAAATGAATTGAAATACCATTACTGCGTTCTAGCCCCGTAAAAAGAAACACAATTTATCGTCACGTGTTTTTAATAAAAAAATAACTATAAATAAATAACAGTGTATTGAGCACCCCCGCGACCCTAGTGAGGAATAAGCAGTTCAGATAATGGATGGATGTATAGAAACATATCAATATGAATTTTCAAGCGTTTTTGGGAAACAAGACAGCGAATGAAAAACCCAGTTGTCACAATTCAACGTTTACAGATTACCATAACATGGATGACTTACAATCTATACAATTTTTAGCAAGCATTTCGCTATTTCTTTTATTGGTACTGTTACAGCTAATGATTTAGGTAATTATGCTATTAAAATAATGATTTAAAGACACAAACTGGTTCTATATAATGTAATCACTGTTCGTACTGCAGTATTTGTTTTGAATGTATGCGTTTATGGGGCGTGGCTTAGTGAGTGACATCAAGAATTGTAGTTGGGTTGGCCGGTTAATTTGCGCGTGAGCACGAGTTGTGTCCTATAACAGTTCCTTGTGAGTGTTATCATTTTCTATTTGTGTGTTTGACCATTTGTCGCATACAGTAAAGGGCTGACTATGGCTCTCCTTGCCCACATGCGAGGGCATTACAGTACCTCAATTGCTCAATTTTTTTTGTTGGTTTTTTTACTTGCCTCGTATCAGAAACTTAAAATATCTAAAATTTCGTCTCGCAACACAAAGCAACAGCAACTTCATTCTCGTAATTGCTGAACGTTCGTCATTCGTCAGCACCCGCCGTCATCCTAAATCGGTCATTCTTTTGAAGTTTTTCGTCATTTGCCAGTAAAACGGGCGTCCGTCAGTATGGACAGAATGCCCATCTCTGATAACTTTATTCTCGTCAAGTTATTACTTTTCTTGTAACGTCACTATGTATTTCTGGTAATATACAAACGTAATCTTCGTCGCGTCACGCTGACTTTTTTTCTCGCAACTAACTTTATTATTTTCACTCTACGAATTTTTTTGTAACATGACATTTTTTTCATAATAGTACACTTATTTTTGTAACTGCAAAACCTTTTTCTTGTAACAATACAACTTATTCTCATCAATCACTACAACTTTATGACAATATTCTCTTCACTGTTGTATGTTTATTTTTCACTGTTGCGTTATGGAAATAAATTAGCAAAGGATACAATTGTGATTACAATAGCTGAAAAAAATGTGCAAATTGCAATCTTTGTTTGTGATTAATAGGATCAAAGAGACAAGTGATTTTGGTAGTCTTTTAAGATAAACAGGATTATTTCTCGCTGTGTGTTGCGTTTTACGTCGTCTTTGACAACAAGGTCACCTTATGCAAATGTGTGTATGCACTCAGTGTATAGTTTGTCGCATGTTGTAATTATAAGGAGGTGTGCATTCCTACATGTTTGTACACGATTACACTGAAGGACAGCACATGCTGGTGTGTTTGCGCAGTCTGTATTTGACGTTTAACATCCGGTGCCAGACTTTTTTTTTGTCTTTTTACTTTCATTTTTGCCAGCGTTATTCCAGTTTGACTTCCTCCCTGCCGAAATGTTTGTGCCGGAAGACGAGTGGGGAATGCTGCTGAAAAGTGTGTGTGAGGGAGCGAGAGAGAGGCTGTGGAAATTCCCAGTGACTACTCCAGAAGGCTCTTAACAAACATCCGCACGCCACCACCTCTACCTCCCCCTCACACACTCGTGTTGTTGGGTGACCTCACCCAGGGCCGCCGCCAGCCCCTTTCCCTCCCTGATGGAAGGCAAAATAAACGGTTTGTTGTTGCGACGTGGAGTTTCAAGACACAGCGTGGAGCGTAGCGTGAGAAGAAGCCGCTCCGTCGCATATGAAAGTAGCTTGAGGGAGATGTGGCGACCTATAGTATGAGACTTCACACTTGTGTTTGTGAGTCTGCTTCACGTTTATTGCTACGCTGTACTAAAATTGCAGTTTTCTCTTTAACAACGCTGCAACATTGCAGGCATTTTTTTTTCTTACCAAGCTCATTTTTATAATACATTGAAGTTATCTATTTTGCTTGATTTTTGAATTAAAAACTAGTTTTGATGTGTGTATGTAATAATTGAGGGAAACCAGAATTCCAATGTGGGCCAGGCAAAAAGGATTTTGACACCCCTAGTAAAAGCAGTCTTTGGGATACTTAAATAAAAGCAGCAGAAGCGACCTTGGATGTCCTCTTTCTTTTTTTCTCCCAAACGGGTGCATATGGCACAGGGAAGCTTTTATGAGTCAAGTTTATAAATCCTCAACACAAGGCGACACACTGCGACGTAGTAAATGTCAAATGTTCAACCATGCCAATTATTACATTTTGGATTGAAGTTAGAGCGGCATGGTGGTGCATGTGGTTCGTCTCAAAGTCAGAGGTTCTGAGTTCAAATCTTGACTATGCCGAGTTTGCGTAGGTTATCTAAACATGTACAGTGTGAGTGTGAATGTAAGTGTATGTTTGTTCGAGGGATAGACCGATTATCGGCGGTGCTGATATTCAACATTTTGACGAATTTCGGCATTGGCCTTTTTGAAGAATCATATGGCCGATAATATATCAATTAAAAAATGTGTCAACTTCAGGAAACAATTTATTTAAAATTTCAGTTAATGTTAAAAGAGATGCTGCTGACCCTGGGAACTCTCTGCACCTTCTGTATTTGTTTTAAATTATAACTAAGATGCCGGTAAGTAAAATTTGAATACTTAAAGATACTTAAAGAAATTTTGGAAAACTTCCATTTACTGTACAAAACAATAGGGAACTATTTGCTTGTTTAAGTTTTTATTTTACTTTTGAAGACATGCTACTGCCCTTCCTTGGGAGATCCCTGAAATTTTTGTTAGAATTTTAAAACAAAGATGTCTATTGACTAAGATTTTTAACTCCAATAATTTCCGAATCCTAAAAGTTGCTCAATAATCATATGGTTAAAAATTCACCAAATCCAAGAGATGGAGTTTGTATTTTATTTTATTTTTACCCTGTTTGACTGGCGACCAATCCAGGGTATACTTCTCCTCTCACCTCACGGTTTGCTGGGAAAATCTCCACTTCTCCCGCTACCCTGAACGGGATATGCAGTAGAAAATGGATGTATGCATTATGATAGTAACTGACCGTGTCTCTCTTTCCTTCTAGCTCTGCAATACAGAGAAGAAGCCAAGACAGAAGTGCCTTAAAGGAGAGTGAGAGAGAAGAGTAACGTCGCACAAATCTGTATCGAAATATAAATGAGCCCATTAAAGAAACAACGGGGGCGATCCCCTTCGTCATCCCGAGGCCGAGGGGCGCGAAGGAGAGCAGGCGCTAAGCCTCCTCAAGAGAAAGACCCCAAAAGAATAAAGCGCGAGTCACCCGGCAAAACCCCACAGAGCACACCCAGCACTTTCTCCAAGCAGAGCCCACCCTCGGAGGGCGACCTTCACAAGGAGGTGACCGCAGACAACGATACCCCCAGGAGGGGAGAGTCGACCGGGCCAAGGAAAGCGGTCGAGTCAGCCGATAAGGACGCGGCAAAGACAGCAAATGATGTGACGGCGTGCCAAAGCGCGTCCGCAGACTCCGTAGCATCCCCCATCTCTCCTGCCGTGCCACAGAGCATGGCCACGCCGCCCCTGGCTGCCAACCACAACCCCGGCCCGGCTTCGGTGTCTAGCAGAAAAACAGCCACGTTCAAGGCTCGCATTCCCAAGAAGAAATACACTTATGAGCACTTTGCCAACAACGCCACTCCTCCCACCACCCTTCCTACCTCCAGCCCTGCACCCACAGGCAACACTTCCTGCAATAGCAAAATCGGTGACAGTGTAAATCTGACTCTCAATAATCTGAAGAACTGCAACAATGTTAGTCATATAATTAACAAAAAAACAGATGCTAGTATAAACGCTAAAAACAATAACACTAGCATGGCCAATAACAGTGTAAATAGAAGTAATGCGTGCTCAGGTAATCAGTCACTAGTTCAACAAGTGAACAGTAAAGCCACAGAAGACAGTGGGGCTCTCAGGATGGTAGCCCCCCTAGAAAAAGAGTCCCAGGTGGGGGACAACGAACCAGAGGGGGCCCCCAGCTCAGTGCGCTCTTCCTCCACCGACACAGCCAGTGAGCACTCCGCCGATCTAGACGTGACGGAAGCAAACGGACCAAGCAGTCGAAAGACTCCTGCCCCCTTTTTGAACTCTCTGTCTAAGGGGGTCAGCGATACTGGCGGGCTTGCTGAAGCACTTGCTAAAGGTCTGAAAAACCAGAGAGTCTTGGCTCGCCAGATAAGGAGCTCTATGGAGAGCGGTGTCGGCACTTCAGGGCAGGGGGGTTTCAAGGAGAGGGACTCATGCCCCCTGTCCCCGGTGTTCAGACCTGGTGTGGTAAGGGAGGTATGTGGGGGTACTGTTGAAGTCCAACTCCAAGGAAAGGACACGATTGTTAAATATCCTTTTGATGGCGGAACCATGATGACGGCATCAGGATCCGGGAGCATTGTGGAATTAGTTTTGGATGCGCCCCCACCCGGCATGTCGCCTGTAGCGGTTAGTACCAAAGTGTGTGTGCCCTTTGGTGGAGAGGAAGGGGGGTTTTTGCTGTACAGAGAGGGGGTTGTCTCTCAGGTGGACCCTCACCCTGGTGTCTCGTTCCCCTACCAGGTGGTTCTGAGTGAAGAAGGAAAGACCCTGGTTGGCGGCCCTGTCCGTCAGGAGGGAGATAAAAGGAAAGCCCAGACCGTGTGGGTTTCCCGACAGAGTCTGAGACTGCTCACCCCTCCCTGGGATGTCCCGCACTTGGAGGGTGGGGGGTTGCGGGAGAGAGAGCGGGACAGGGAAAGAGAAGAAAGAGAGTGGAGGGAGGAGATGGAGGTGGAGAGAGAGGTTTGCCAGTTGAGTAGTGGAATGGGTGTACTGGGAGGGGGAGCAAGGCTGAGCCATGGCTTGTCTCATCAAGGGGTTGCCACGGGGCATCCCTATGGAAACGTACATCCGCCTCCACATCCCTCCACCGTTACTCCCAGTAGGGGGGTTACCACAGTCTACTCGGACAGAGAGAGACCCAAACAAGTCAACATCCCAGATGAAGATGTTGAGGTATCCCGTCTTAACATGTCCGCTGCGCCCAAGACAAACTCGACCACGTCACAGCACAGAAATATAATTTCCAAGTCCAGTAGCTACCACCCGCCCTCACCCCACCTCTCTGTAGTGAGGGGTTTGGCCCCCCCTAATTTCTCCACCCTATCAAACCCCCAGCCTCCTCCTTCACCTGCCTTACTCGGTTCTGAAATGAACAACACTGCACCGAATCTACCTCCAACCAAGCTCACTCCCAGTCAGACCCTGACACCCTTGTCCGCAGGGGGGACTTCCTCTACCTCTTCTCGCTCCAGGACGCCCCTCTCGTTGGCTCAGAAATACAAGAAGGGCGACGTCGTGTGCACTCAGAATGGTATTCGTAAAAAGTTCAACGGCAAGCAGTGGAGGAGGCTGTGCTCCAGGGAAGGCTGCATGAAGGAGTCTCAGCGTCGCGGCTATTGCTCCAGACACCTGTCGATGAGGACCAAGGAGATAGAAGCTGCCGGAGGACCGGAGAGGGCCGGAGGGGGCAGCAGCTCAGGGACCGTCACGCCGTCTGACCTGCGGGGCAGAGCGAGCAGCGAGTTTGAATGGGATGACACGTCAAGGGAGAGCAGCGAGACGAGTAGCAGGGGAGACTCCAGACCCCGCTTGCTCCTCCCCTCCGTCCTCCCCCACGACCTGTCGGCACGCTTCGACTTTGACGAGTGTGAGGCGGCCACCATGCTGGTGTCGCTGGGAAGCTCCCGCTCCGGCACCCCGTCCTTTTCGCCCGTTTCCAACCAGTCCCCCTTCTCCCCTGCCCCCTCTCCCTCGCCCTCCCCGCTGTTTGGCTTCAGGCCGGCAAACTTCTCCCCGATTACCGCCTCCCCGGTCCTTCAGCACCGGCGGCACAGGCAGCCAAGCGGCACGGGGGGAGGAGGGGGAGGGGGCAGCAAGCCAACGACCCCGGCAGGGGGAGGAGAACGGGAGAGGCACACTTCAGGCATCCAGCCGTCGTTCCACAGCAACCTGACGTTTACGGTCCCAATGAGCCCCAGTAAACGAAAGCCAGACGCACACCCTCCGCCACCCCTCCCCCTGCCCCTGCACCACCACAATTACACGCCCAAGACAGAGCTGGAGCAGGGTGATCTCAACAACTCTTTCAGAGTTCTGTCCCCGCAGACACCCGCATCACATTCCCACACACCCACCTTTTCCAGGCCGAGAGGAACCACCACCCCCTCTTCCAGCAGGCCCCCGTCCTCCACAGCCGCCTCCCCTCCTCCTCTGCTCGTGTCCCCGGCGCCTCCGTCACCTCTGACCCCTGATGGAGGGCCCCGTCGCGTGGTCCCTGTGTCCCAGCAGAACTTGCGGGACTCCCCTGTCATTGTGAGGAATCCTGATGTTCCGCTGACAAAATTCATCGAGTGCCCCTTAGGAAAAAGAGGTGAAAAAGAAGGCAGTGTCGAACCTCCTTTACCTAAAGATAACGGCATAACCACCTTTGCTCCCCAACCGATATCCGGCCTCCAGGTTCCCGTACCCATCAACGCTGCGGCAGCCCCAGTTCCCAATGGTACCGTCCTTTTGCGAAGTCCAACCCAAACTTTGCTGCTCGTGTCCTCTTCGCCGTCCTCTCTGCCCACGTCGAACATCCCTACTGCCGCCCCCCTGCAGGCCCTCTCAGTCACCGTCAGCACAACGGTCGCTGGCCCCTTTTCATGCAGCGCGGAAAACTCCGGGGAACGAGGGGAGACCCGGGGCTTTGAGGGCGAGGTGCAGCAGCCGGTCCCCTGCCACCCTTCCCCCACCGCACTGCTGCCTCTCATCTTGCCGGTAGAGAGTCTTCACCCCGCACCGCGAAAGGACATCATCATGGGACGGCCCGGCACAGGTTAGAACGCTTGCATTATCTTGGGTCACATGGGGTGAGGGACTAAGGGGCGGGGGGGGATGTGGTTGTAACCATGAAATAGCAATGTGCACATTGTTTGTAATGGATTATGTGCAGAATATACAGTAATAGAAAAACATAGAAAATGGATGTTATAAAAAAAAAAGGTCAAAGGGGAGGATGGTGACTAGGTCTATCGTTAGTTGCAAATGTTCCCCAGCTATTAGAATTATTACAACTCAATAATTACAAAGAAGCGTCATTATGAACAATTAGCCTAATGTGTTTTGGCACAAATGAAAAAATATTCGTTTTTAAGGAACTAATATTTTGTTGATGCGCCATCTTCTAAGAATGTTAGGGAAGTGTGTTTTACAGCTTTACAAAATTTTTGGGGGGGAATTCAGTGGCATGAATCGTGTTTACCAAAACGGTCAGAAGCTGAGTACAAAAGGAAAAAATAAAATAAAATGAATAAACACAACAACAAAAGGCAGACTGCTGCATTTGGGTTCATGTGGGAATTTCACTCGGTATTACTGTAATTTCTTTAAATTATTATATTTATATTTATATATTCATTAATTGAATAACATTACCACTTCCCCAGTAAAATTGCTATTTTGTGTCCTTGTAACATTATATCGTTACCCTGTTTTTCTTGAAAAAATAGGATTTATTTCTCATAATATTGCAACTGTAATCATCATTACGGTACAACTTTTCTCTTGTAGCATTTCTACATTACTTTTGTAATATTTTGATTAATATTATATGAAAATGTTTTTCTTGTAATATAACTTCTTATAATATTAAAACTTCTCGTCGCTTTGTAACTTTTCTGCAATTTTGTCCTGCCCAATTTGGCCCTAACACTCCACCAAAGCTTTTAATGTGTTAAAGTTGACAGATACATTTGTTGCAATAATTCAGTCGTTAAGAAATGTATGTTTCCAAAATGCCGAGCAATAATAAATACACTACTATCTCCATCCATTCAAATACATCATTTGGATAAACATAAAATTACTCTTAGACCTTAGTAGTCACATTCATTTCACATCAGATGGCCACAGTATAGAAGCACAAAGGTTCAAGAATGTCCAGTTAGCCGACATGCTGTCGTCCCATATGCTCATCCTTCTTGTGTGTCATGCCGAAGTCGCTGGTCATGTGACCCGTGCAAGCACCTGCGATTCGTCACACAGTTCTAATATCGCACAGCTGATGTTCCAAAATTGAGCACGCTCATTAAAACAGCATTCATTTATGACTGAGTGTTCTTTTTCCACCCTGTTAAACCAGGGGTGTCAAACCCATTTTCATCGCAGGCCACGTAATCATAGAAATTTATTATAACCTCATCATGTTATTACGTAATAGACAAGCACCCCTGCTTTTCATTGTTATTATTTATATTTTTAATGACAAATAGAACTTGTAATCAAAAGTCAAAGGAATTATGGAAAACCAAATCTAAACACTATTGTTCAATTTATGTTAAAATATAGCTTGTATTATCTGTAAAAAAATATATATTTTAAAGAAGAAAAAATGCCATTTTAGTCGAGATTTTCATCCAAAGTGGAAAGTACAAATCCATTTAGCAGGAACCATGAAGTCGACACTCATGATTTGCTTTAGTAGGTCACCAAAAAATGATGTGGCCGGCCAGATCAGGCTGCCAGGCTTTGAGTTTGACATGTGCCTTAAAGCATCAATAGTGATTTAGTCAAATAGTCTTGTATGTCTCTTTATCCGCGCATTTGCAACTGAGAGGGAGGAAAGAGAATAGACGTTGGTGTGTTTGCGGGGATTAGACGTGTTCCCGGGATTGGCTTTGACGACGTCATATATTTGAAGTCATTCTAGACGGATGCGGACGTAGAACAATGGTAATGATCAGGTAAAAAAAAAAATAGTTAGAAATCACTGTTAAAGACTCTGGAATTCAAAACAAAAGCGAGCGCTGGAGTAGAAATTAACATTTCATGACAAAAGCTGGAGCGGCTACGCAAGGTACTGTATGTAGGCCAGTTAAAGAGCAGCTTGTTTGTGTTGATTTGCTGTTTTGGTGGCTGACACAGACAAAATGGGCTTTAGATTAGTGGGAGAAATAAAAGAGAATGCTCAGGAGAAGGTGACAGCTCAGAGGAATAAAAACGACGAGTGTCAATATTTTTGCTAGAACATGACCGGCAGGTTTATTTAGTGTACAGGTGATATCTGCAATGTGCATGTTTGTTTTATTAATGACTCATACCAAGACGTAGTGAAACAATGTGTGGGCAGGTACAGTACATACCGTGGCGGCTTGATGCCTAAATATGTGTTTATTATGTGCCTGTTCTCTCTCTATTGACTGAACTATTTTGAGTGGAATTTTTTGAGACCCCCACACATTGACGTACTCCCGAAGAGTAATGTCGATCCCTGTAGCAACACACACCTTAAGCGTTGGGGCACATTATTTTACCTTTCAAATACAGTAACTGAATTTCCTCAAATAGTAGCAGTGGGTGTTTGATACTCATCTGCAGAGAGAAGCAGAGGTCTATTAGCAGGGAGGCTTTTAATTATGCAAAAATCAAAGTAATCACAATATCAAATAATACTGCTTATTAAAAAAATATTTAGTTAATTACTTACGTTTTTAAATACAAACACTTAAAAGAAACCTCGACTGTCATGACAAGTTTGCTCTATATTATTTAATTGGTTGCTCCTAACGTAACTATTAGATTCATTTTTCAAAAATCATTTAATTTAATAAATTTTGTAAAAACTTTATTTGGACGTACGTCGCCATTGTTATCTACATCGCAACGCATTCAGTGTGTAGTGTCGTTCCTTTTAATACACAAACAATATTTTGTCATTGTTTTTCACAAAACAAATCGGAGTTCTCTTATGGGAGACAGTTGTGCTTTGAGATACAACAACTCTTATGAGATACAAACCGTCATTTGGCTGACCTTTTTGTCTTGATATCAGCAAAATTGAAAATAAGAGCACAGCTAGATGTCAAAAGCAAACTTCACAAAATCCGGACACAATCGATTCCTTACAGTGAAAAGACAATATCAGTTGGTGTTAGGATTTACGAAAATTATAGAGAATAAAGTTGTGACGTCTCATCACACATTTTAATATCAATCGTTCTGCCTCCGAGCTAGCGTGTTTTCTACTAATTAGAGTGCGTTAGTTTTTGTAGAAAATCAGAGAGCGGAAAAGGGAGCCTTTTATTAAAGGTGTGGTGTTTATTTTTCCCAGGTGTGCAATGCAGTACAATTGGTGTATGACAGGGTTCACCAATTCCGGTCCTCGAGGTCCGGAGACCTGCAGGTTTTAGATGTTTCCGCCTACCAACACACCTGGTACTAAAGATCATGATCGTTATCATGTATGCTGATGAGCTGGTTATATGAATCAGGTGTGCTCGTGGGCGGAAGCCGGAAACATCTAAAAGCTGCAGGATCTCGAGGACCGGAATTGGTGAACTCTGGTGTATGACATCTATTGAACAGGTGGTCATTATTTGAGAACGTACAGCATAGAGAGTCTTGCGTTCTACTACTTTCAGATGTGACTTTTAGTAAAAAAAAAAATTCTAGTAAATTTGATGCCCATATCTAGATAGCATCCGCCTGTACAATTCACTTCAAGCGGGCCCTTCCGGCGTCTCGTGTGGACGCTCGTTTGGCCGTATAGAGGCGCGCGACTGTGACAGAGAAGTGGACAGGAAGGGGAACGCTGTCATTTGGAGTGTATGCTCCCGCCTCACAGCCCCTTTTATGCGGCTGAAAGGACGCCCAATGGATGAATAGCGTCCCTTTGTGCCAGATCATGCATGCTTGCCCGTGTGCATGTGCGTTTATTTTGACGGGCTTTCAGCGGGCATCACGTACGTGGGTGTCTTTTTTTATTTCATTTTTTTTTCGGTATAGACTTACAAACTCAGCGTGAAGCTTTTGCGGACTTTTGGAAAGCTGAGTGAAAGAAGCAGTACTGGTGAGAGTGTGTGCTGTGTCGGTGTGCATCATATACCCTAAAGTGCGCCAACCAACTAACAATAACTAGCAGTGATCCTCAGTTAGAGCTTAACAGCATAATAGTATCCATTTATAATTTAGTCCCAAAGATGTTCTTGTCACTGTCACATCATATAACATGTTCAACATTTTTTTTAATATTCCAAAAATATTTGTGATTTTTTTTTAATACTGAACTGAAATTAAGTGCTTTTTAAACAAGCCTACCATAAGTGCCTGAAAATAGAAAAATAATTATTAACATTGATTATTATTCGACAATAATAAGAATATTAGATTTTTTTTCTTGACATGTGCTATGTAATTTTTAATGTTAAGGAGTAAATCGAATATTTGTGTATTGTATATTAAAGTATGTGGAAAATGTCATGAAATTAAATATTTTATTTTGATAACAAATATAGCATGTATAATAACAATTACTATATATTAATATTAAAAAGTCCTGCATTAAATATTTATATTTGCTTCTTTACTATTTATTTATTTGCTCTATTTGAGCACTATGTAAAGCCTTATAATTAGCATTTTCATATTCACTAATAGTATGTCCCAGCTAAACAATCCAAACCCATATGAACAACTAAAAAACTTTAACTTTGGATGTGGAGTCGTGTCACATGGGTGGAGTTATAATTTACGCATTTTGTTTGCAGTTTCAACACAGCCATTGAAAATGCCCACTTAACGGGACTGGAAATAACGTGCTTTTGAACAAAAAGTGCCTAAAAAAACAAAAACAAATCTGTAAATATTAGAGAAATTACAAAAAGCCAAAATATTTTGGATATATATAAATCTGAAACAAAACCTTAACTCTGTTTTTCAATGTGTGTTCATTTCAAAACACTGAAACTTGCTTCCTTGGATTCTACCCCACCCCCCACACCCATTATGGCTTGCTTGCCTCACACACAAACACTCGCTGCACTCGCAAAGCTTCTCCCAACAAACGATTTTTCAAGTCGTGTCATGCTGGAGTAGTTACAATGCATGTGATTTGTCAGTGGTTAACTACTCTTAAATTAAGGTTAAATTACCGGCATTTGTCCAAATTATCTTATACCAGCTCTGGGTCCTAATAGAATCGCTTCTGGGTCTAGACTCTACAATATGATCCAACTCCTTCCACTTCTTCTTCTTCTTTTTTTTATGCGTGTCAAATAAGCCGTTGCACCGTTACACAATTTACGCAGCATCTGTCATACGTGTATATGCTGGCCCATAAAAGACTACACTAATGAGTCAGTAAATGTCTTCTCCCAACTTGCCATAAAATAACACACAGAAGCAGGCAGAAATACAATTAGCGACAAGGTGAGGGATGAGACCCCTTTTTTATGCTCTGCGTGTGTGTGTGTGAGTGTGCGTGTGTGTGTGTGTGAGAATAACCGGGCGTCAATCACGGAGTGCCGGCCACGATGTGCGCGTGAGCGCCAAAACGTCTGTTGCCATGGTAACAAAGCAAACATTTTAGCGTGAGCTAATGAAACACTGATAAAACATGGAGGCAGTAAATACAATTATGCGTATTTGTGGGTAATCTGATGTGCGTGTGCCTAACAACATGTGAGGGGGGATTCTCGGGGTAAGCAACCCATGGCCCGTGACAATTTTTTTCTTAAATATGATCTGACCCTGGGAGAACTTCATAGAAATTTAAATGGCCCCTTATGGGAGAAAGGTTCCCCAGTGGTGTAAATTATTTTTTCTCTCCCGCAGTCATTAATGTTCACTGAATTTTTAATATGACATTTTTATTATTAATACAAGTCTAATCGTGTAGCAAGTGAGGAGAGTGAGGAGAGTGTGTTTGCCAAACGGGGGACACACATTTGAGCATTTTCCACCCCTTTCGATCAAATTCAGCAAAGGGCCGATTATCGGATGTCTGAAAGATTATTCAAAGTGATCATCATCATGTGGTGTGAGTAATCTTTGAGTGTTTTTTTCTCTGAGTTTGACAACAGCTAAAGTGAGGTACACACCTACCGACAATTGGGCATTATTGCCCCCCCCTCCCCACCTTCCAATTAAAGTCAGTAGCTGGGTAATTATCAAATCATCTGAAATATTGTCCACAGCGATTATTCTCGATGGAGTGTTTGAAAAGTAATTTTCCTCCTGATCTCAATAATAGCTAAATTAGGTTACACACGTAACGACAACTCAGCCCATTTTGTCTTTTAAAGTTTATCCGGCGTGATTATCCTTTGGTGTGCCTGATTTGCTTGCAATAGGTTTCTTCTACTGTTACTACTGCAGCTGCTACTTTCTGCCCTATAGCACCACGCTGCCCCTTCCAGGTCAGTCGTGTTACGACAGACATCTGGTTTTAAGGAGGAGATTGTGGTAATAGTATGTGTGTTGTGCTGCGTTGGTCATCTTGAGTACGCTACACACTTAGCCGTTTTTTTCCCCCTCCATTTTGCATATAATAGAGCTTTATATAAAACAAGCATTTTCTGCTTAATGACAGTTTGTGCTGTATGTATAATTTCCGCTCACCATTAATAACTTTTATTATTAACTATACCCATAATAATACTGTTTGGAGGGACATTTCTTGCTGCGTATAAATGTCGCCTTTTTTCCTCGGGGTAATGTTCAAAATGGCCTCTTCACGACTAAATACACTGCCGTTGGTCTAAAATTGCAACATACATTATTCCGTGTCACTCACACGCACACGACATGTCACACACGCACTTTTCTCTAATATCTTTGGAAAAATAAAGCTTCACGTTTTCGTTTTTAACCCTTAACTCCATCGCATTGCAGTGGCGTCGCCTCCCTCCTTCCTCTCCTGCTCGCCTCATCCTGGTCTACCCGGATACCGATACCCGGGAATAACATCCCAGATCTCTCTCTCCCTCCCGCCCGTGGCCCATGCTTTTTACGTAACGCTTTAAAGCCCTTGCATATCCTCACCGGCCATGGCAACAAGCACATCTGGATATCGCCTCCTGCCCCTCCAAAAAGGACTTTTCCTGCAAAAGAAAGTCATTTGGAAGATTAATCCTTAACTGTTAGGAATACTCAAGGGGAAGACTTTGCAAAGTTTTCAAAAATCATTTTCACATCCCCAAAATTGAAAATTCGTCATCCCTTTATCCTTGAATCTTTTTTTTTTTTTTTTGCTCTGCACTGTATAGTCTGTCCAATGTTTCTGGTGCACACATCCCATTGGCCATGTATCTGCAGGCAAGTAGTGCCCCCAAATGGCAAAACTAAAGCATTGCATGTGAGAGCACAGATGATTTTTCTTTAGGGGGTGTCTGGGGAAGCAACCCCCTCCCACCAATCAGTGTGTATGATATCTCTCATTTGTTCACTACAGGACACTATTTCACTAGGAAGCCTTCATTAATTTCTCCTGACAGTAGGTTAAATCTTCTCCTTTGGGGGTACATGGATCCCACAAATCGTGCCGTGTGGTCCCGAATCAGGTGACGGACAAGTGAGGTCCAATTCAAGTGATAGCAGGCGAAAGCCCTGGCGACAAGACCGCAGGTGACGCGGCGGATCACTGTTGCCACGGTAACTGCGAAGGACTGCCGCATGTGAGTTATAATTGGACCGAGTAAACGGCGGGCGCCGGGGAGGGCGGAAGACGAATTGAGGCAAGAGCGAGATTGGACGGGAGGGTGACGGAAGGTGGGCCCTCGACGCCACCGTGGCCAGCGGAGGTAACGGGTGGGAGTAAAAGTTTCTCGGTCACGTGGAAGACACACACATTGGGTTTGTGATGTCTGTTAGAGGAGGAGACGAGCAATGGAAGAACACCTGCACACGTTACAAGCACAGTCACAGCGAGGGTTAGTAAGGTTTAAATGAAAAAGGGTGAAGGTTCCAGTTTTTCACACTAGTGCCTCTAGTGGCATGTAGAAGAATCACAAAGTACAGTTCAGTCGTTTTTAACTTTTAAGTTCAATTTAATTTTGAAGAACTGTGCGTTAAAATGTATTTAGGTATTCTGACAGTATGATAACCATGAGCAAAAATATTACTGTATAATGGTATTAAAATTATAGCTCTAAAATGACCTTTTAAAAAAAATATATTTGGGTAAATAAAAATTGCATTTGTTTCCATTGAACACAATTACAACTGTTTATATTAAAGTAAAATGTAAGATATTATATTGAGGTGGCACGGTGAACAAATGGTTAGGACGTCCGCCTCCCAGTTCAGAGGTCGTGGGTTCGATTTCGGGCTTCGACCTTCCTGTGTGGAGTTTGCATGTTCTCTCCGGTTTCCTCTCATTTTCCCAAAACATGCATGGTAGGTTAATTGAACACTCTAAAATTGTCCCAAGCTGTGATTGTGAGTGTGAATGGTTGTTCGTCTATGCCCTGCGATTGGCTGGCAATCAGTTTAGGGTGTACCCTGTCTATTGCCCGAAGACAGCTGGGACAGGCTCCAGTGATGCCCACGACCCTCGTGAGGACAAGCGGTTCAGATAATGGATGGATGGATGGATGTAGAATCTGAGCCATTATTAGAACAGACCTGTGGGCTACTCATGTTGTCCTTGGGGCTAGCTAATACCTGCTGGTGCATTATTATTATTATTATTTTTAGGCCAATGTACAAATTGGTAATCAACCCATGCCTACGTGCAATACATTTGAATTGAATCCTTATTTCAGTAAAGTTTTTTTTCATGTCCTGTATTTAAAGCAACACTAAGGAACTTTCAGTATATGTTGATTATGGCGGCGCCATATGGGCAAAAGCGGTAATGTTATGCCTGAAGGAAGACCATATTTCCCACGAGGACAAGCGCATTGCGTCGTTTTTGAGCTGGACCAATGTTGATCCTTGACTGTCCTTTTATCCGGGTAGCTTCCCTTTTCCTTTTTTGTCTCCTCAGACAAAACTTTTCAGTTGTTTTGCAGCATCTGCCATGAAAGCAGTAATCGTGCGTCGACATTCAAATTGACTTCCGTCTTCGTAACAAATGGGGAAAGGGGGAAGTGACGTATGCCATAAAGCATACAGCACATTTGTAGTTTTTTTTATGTGGCATTGTTCCTACCATCCTCCTCAAAGTTGCTTTGTGCCAGTAAAGGTGAAACAGACCCCCTCAGGCCAGGGCAAATCACTTTTAAACAACAATCACTTTTTCAGCTCTGCTAACTAGTGTTGTCACTCAAATATTTTCAGAATCGATTAATCGACTAACAGGATTAATTTAACTTTGCATTAAAGTGTATTAAAAAAATCCCCCTGATTGCTGTTTATTAACCAGTGATTGGTGTTTACTTTGTATTTATTCATATAGTGATTTTTATTTAATTTTTATTTTTTAAGGGGTTACCGGTTCGGTCATTGTTTTCCAAAATAAAAATGCAAATGTCTTGTTTTGATTGAACACAGAAGATAATTTGTCTTCTTTCATGAAGGACTACAGAAATCAGTGAACAATTACTCTGATATGCTGAAATCAGAGGATTTGGACAATTTTTAATAAAAAAAATGGCTCCAAACGATTACTCAATTATTAACATAGTTGTCGATTAATTTGATAATCGATTGCTTGTCGATTAATCGATTAACTTTGACAGCTCTCCTGCTAACACAATAGCAACAAATAGTGACATTAGCCGCGGAGTTAGCCGTATGCTTGAAATGCTACCTAGACAAAGCATCAGCGTCAACATTGACAAAAACATTCCACAAATGAAGCTTGTTTTACCGTTTCACTTTGACAGAGTGAGTTGGACGAGTAGTCTTCACTTCATGTCAAGTCGCGTCACGCTTTCACGTCATTTGATTTGATCATAAAAAACAAGTCACACAAAGTAGTCTAGAAATGCAAAATGCTGGCCACATTAGCTTGTTGTACTAGCGTCTGCTCCTGTTTGTACACTTCATGCGTCATCAGTGTGTCACTATGCACTTTACAAGCTTGTTTTAAAAAGAGATACAGTATAATAAAAAAAATGAATATTCTAATATGTCTCACACAACAGGATAATCACTTAGGATAGTTAATCTTTTAGAGACATCTGATGTGTGTACCAAGCTTGAACTGATTTGCACAAAACAGTTGGGGCCAAGGAAGAATGTGCACATCCATTTTGTCAACAACATTGGGAGATGATGAACCATCATACTTCATATCTTAGTTAATAATGCATGAATCTTAATGACAATTTGCAGGTGTACCGTTTGGTACTGAGGGGGTTAAGCGTTTTTTTACGAGCGAGGGCAGCCTGCCAGAATCTCTCTGAGCATCGCTGGTCAAATCTCAAGCGCTTTGATGGGCTGACCGTAATGGAGACCCCTCCCAGTATTGTATTTGTCTGGATGTGCTAGTTCAGCATGACTCATGCATCTTGCTTGAGAAACTCGCCGATCGTTCGCAATGTCCAGGTTGTGTTCTCGACACACTTTTTAGTATTGTTCCTTTTGTCTGCGGCCTACCCTTCCTCTGTTTGAGAGAACTTGTGTTTTCACAAGTTATTTTCTCTCCTCCTCCCCCGTCCATGCCTCCCCTGGTGAAAATTACTCTCTGTCTATTTTTACCCACCACTCATGGACCGTTTCAGCCGTTTCCTTCTCTTTCAAGCGGCCTCCTCTTTCCCCTCTCCCACCCTTTGTGCAAGCGTGTTGCATCAGAACGCTTCACACTGTTTTGGAAATGTCCATTTGTGTACAATGATTTCCAAAGTATTCCTCTTGGAAATTGACATCACTCGTCTGTTATTGACTCAGTCTGTTTCTAAGATTTGTGATCTATACAAATAATCTTAAAAATTAAATATACTCCAAAGGCCTCATTAACATAAATCATATTGCAAAATGTTACAGTAGAGAGCTCACGAGCGCCATCCATTAGGAACGCAAATTGTAGCGTTTGCAAAATGGGGCGGGATCTTGTAAAAGTAGCTCCAAGTGGATTGGTTGGCCGACATCTCAGTGTCGGTGTTCAATTGGTCGCCTTCCACGTCTGTCTACTCTTACTACGACAGTTTGCACCAATGGTGCGAGCCGGTGGGGTGTAAACGAAAGAACTGTACTGAACTTCAATCAGAGTTACTGTAATAAAATTAGATCGAATATGTTGTATTAACCAAGCTGTGTTGTTTTTGCAAACAATTTTTTTAGATTAGGTCATCGATAATGCGCCAATGACTGTGGAACCGGATGATATTTGCATATGACTGGCATTCCAGCGCACACTCTGACCAATCAGAATGGGCGGCGGGCACATGACAGGGGGCCGCCCCAGCCAATAGCCGACCCGGATTGGCAGAGATGGGCGGGACAAAGGCTGGGCGAGGTTGACAGGAGCAAGAAGGGGAGGGGGCAATGCAAGCAAGCCAGCAAGCAAGCAAAGCAAAGCAGCCTAGTTTACAACAAGAGGAAGAGGAGGGAGGGGAAAAAAGAAAAAAGAAAAAAAAGGATAGAACGAGGGGCCGTGACAAAAGTACGCGAGTTACCTCGGCCGCGGGTGCACTTTTGTGGACCGTAACCCCCACCCCACTCCCCGAGGTGGACGACGTGTGCCTGTAGTGCCGTCCGCGAGAAGCGGCTAGCTAAACCTGCTTGTGGACGGCGGCGCTCTTCACTACTCGCTACTCGACTTCCGCGGCCGAAACGCTTTAAATCCGAGGAGGAGGAAGAGAAGAAGAGAGGAACGGGCGGTTCGTGTCGTTTTTTTGGGGGGGGTTGTGTGTCCTCTCACCGGAGTAGTCGCCTCGGTTGTGTCTTGTATCGGGGGCGGTGGTGCTGGCTACATTGGTCAGGTCGTGATGGATGAATGCGCCAGTCAGCGACATCTGCCCGCACCTAGCAAACAGGTAGACAGACACACGACGACACCGTAATGGGCGCGCTGTAATTCCGTGGAATCGAGCGTCCCTTTCCGTCGCCTCGATGGGCTGCAACGCGCCCAGTGGATAGTAGTTAGCAAAGACGAACAGTCGAATTGGGGCAGTGCCTGGTTCCAATACGTCTTTGTAATTGAGACATGAGAACACCCGCGTCGTTTTGGCGTGTGTCTGTGCGGCGTGTGCGCGACCAGGGGCGTGCCCGAGGACTCGCTCCCGAATTGGGCGCCGCGGCGGTTCGGGCTCTGGTGCTCGCCTGGGGCATGTATGCGTAACCAAAAATAAATAAATAAATAAAGAAGCGTCAAACCTCATTGGACGCCCTGGTTGTGTCTACATTTCTGGATTTAATCAACCTTCAGCAGCTTGGCTGTATCCGAGGGGCTCCAGTTTTGCGCAGGGATGGTCTCGAGACGACTCGGGGAGACTGCGCAGTAGCCGGGCCGATGTTGTAATCCATGCCGTGGATGCATCCGAGGCCCCGTTAACTAATTCAGTGCCGCGCTGCAGCACTAATGTAAACAAACAACCACGGGAGGGCATCAGGGGTAATTGGACCGAAGCCAAAGAAAGAACCCAGTCTTTGGACCGCAATCAACTTTGTTTTTGTCACATTGGAAATATTTTTTTCTGCGTTTTCTCTAACTTGGAACAATACCTTCTACGTTTTTCCTCAACCTAACTGTGAAGGATGACACGGACACAAACAGAATCCTCCCATCAATAGCAGATTGGATCAACTCACTATCTCTTATAGAAGAGAGGGCAGTGTATAAAAAGGGCACATGGCCACATGTTTTTTTATTTTTATTTGGGAGAACCATCACCGATTTTAACTCCACCATGTTCTCATCAGAGAATCGTCAGTACCTTCGCCAAGGATTAAGCATGTTTGGTTAGTCCCTGTTCAATTCATCCTTTGTTTTTCTATTCATTTAATTCAGTGTAATAGTGTGTCCGCTGTATCAATCTAGGATTTCCCCACATTTTTCTTACTAATGAGAAATTTGGTACATTCCCACAACACCAAACTGGTGCAGTTTGTTAAAAGAAGATATTTTTTTTCATCCATGTTTTTTCTTAACAACCGGTAAAAATCTTTTTTGAATTGGCGATATGCGGTATTTATCTTAAGTTCATGTACAGGGGAAGGAACCAAATTTGGGAAATCATGCTTTAGGGCCGTAAGTGTTTATATTTGTGGCTTCATTACGCCTAAAAACAGATAGTTTTGCACCATTAGACTTTTCTCTCTTATTCCAAAAAAGGAACTAAAACAGTGGTAATCAAATGTAGGAAGGCCTGCTGCCTTCAAATCAGATTTCAGGGGACAGCTTGTACTTTCTCATATCAAGACTCAAATTCCAAATGTGGTTCCTCCCCAACACCCTTAAGATGGTTAACAGTGGTGCCTTGACTTATGAGGGTTTTTTTTTTCTTCCCTGTGACGGTACTCATAACTCAAAAGCATATTTTGCCAGTTCCAGTTTGTCAGTTCCGGTACCAAAAATATACCAACAAACATTTTTGTAATGTTTTCTCATAGTAATTAAATTTGTGTTGTACATTATTAGAAACGTACAGTAATAAAATTATTTCAAATTACAGCAATTACTTACCAATTAATTATCAAATTAATCAAAACCTATTTTGAAAATTGATTACTTTTTGGGAGACCTGTTTTTTTTTTTTTTTTGTGAAGTCCACAACTACCGTCTAGTGCTCGTATATCAATATTTTTTCCTCATTACTCAAGGCAAAAACAACGCAGAGACGGCTAGTATTTAAAAAAATTTGTTGGTTTTGTTGCTTGTAAGTCGAGGTACCACTGTATGCTGCACATAAACCAGTGACCTTCAATTCATTATGGGATATTTCAATTGCATTTTTTTTTCAATTCCTGTTTTTTTGTATTGCATGTTTCAAATAAAAAGTTCAACCAATCGAATTATTACAAATAAACACGGCTCCAAAAAGCAAAATGGTGTGCCTGATACAGTCGACGAATGACCCAATATAACGGCCCCCGGATCCATTTGAGGACCACTGACCCTCAGTTTGCACAAACCATGTTTTCTCTCCACAGTGTGGACCAATGTCGAGCCCCGTTCCGTTCCAGTTTTCCCCTGGCATTCTTTAGTGCCCTTCCTGGCACCCACCCAATCAGATGCCGCGTCTCAGCCGGGGGAGGGTCAGCACCCTGTCAATCACCCACACGCAGCCACTCCAAAGACGGGTATGACCACATCAGGACATTTTGTTCCTTTTTTTGACTATAAGTCACACTTTTTTCATAGATTGGCTGGTCCTGTGACTTGTACACAGTCACAGGTGTGACTTTTATTTATTAAAGTTAGAGCTCGGACTTGCGCCCCAAATCTGTTCCCTAATGTGTTGATGGCAGCGAGCAAGTTTCAGTTGGATTTGAAATTTCCGCTTTTAACTACAGAATTTTTTCAGTTTAAAATGGCTTAGCTTTAGAAGTGAGATTTTTAAATCCAACTAAATATATGTTAAATGCTTACTTTCCCTGAATGTGTCACCGATGTCATTTTCCTCAGACTGTCAGGCAGGGGCCCCCCCAGAGCCCGCCGAGGCCCTTCAGACTGTGGAGAGGGGTCCCCCGATTCGGCATGCTGCCGAGGAGCCGGAGAAGGAGAAAGTGGACACGGAAAGGGAGAGGCCTGATAGCGAGACTGAGAGCGACGTGGATGACCCGTACGTCCTCTTTGCGCATATCGCTTACGCATTCGTCTTGAGTAAACACACATTGATTTTTAACATGTAAAACGTGAGCGAGTCCACAAATGACGGTAGTGTGTCTTGTGCTGTTTGATAATAGTACTGTAACTCCCTCGTATGTAGTGTAAGGATGACACAGTCACTTTTACTCCCACGAGTGCTAACAAGATGCACGTTCGCTCTAGAGCTGCTATCGGCCACAACTCTGCACGCCGACTCCTCGTTTGAGCCAGCGTTCAATCTTGTATGTCTATCATGCCCTTCCATTTGAAATCTTCCTTTGCTGCAGGCACACTCACAATAAAGCAATTAAAGAGCAACAACCATACATGCGTAGTGAAGCCTATCGTGCTGTAGTTTTTAAACTGTCGTTTTGATGTTTGGGTTCAGTATTGATGTATTGGTGTAACGGTGGCAACGCCACCTACTTGGGCAAGTCAGAGCCTTTGAATGCCACGAGGAGTGAAGTTTTACTACCGTACGCTCATGCTTCGTAAGCTGGCGTCTTCTACACTGGGTTATCTTTGTTGCTACACTATGTAGCCTCCGGGCATTTTACTCTAGGCATGACGAAGCGATCTACACTCAGTGTGATGTTACACTAATGTAAAAGTTGAGTTATTGCTAATTACATTGTGGTTCATACTCTTCATTTTTAGCATGGTGAATGGTTCGTGTGGAACCAGTTGCTCCTCTTATTTGTGTCCAGTAACTGTGAGCCTAATTGGCTATCGCCAACTCGGGTGTAAGACCTTAGTGTTGACATAAATGTTCGCCATCGTAAATATTGAACATTTACGATTGTTGGGCCCAACTGTATTCGGAGCAGATCAGACCATAGGATAATCTTTTAGAGACATCCGACAACTGGTCCATTCCTGACTTTGATTGCAAAGGTGGAAAATGCTTTAATCCGGTTGTGTACCCCTTTAGCCGTGGCTGTCTCTTGCGATGGTGGGCTGTGTACCCACGCACGCAGGAGAGTGAGTGCAATTTTTTGCACTAATTTGGGCACCGGAAGCACTCGCTGCCAGAACAAAGCAGAAGGAACAAAAGCGGTCTTTTCCGTCATTGTGCGGTATTATCACATGAAACGCAGCGGCCTGATTGGAGATGAGTGGAGTGGAGCATGTTTAATATGAAATACACCCTTATTCTTTAAAGATATTACCGCTAAATGGGTTTTAATAAAAGTCTAGCGCTTGTCTCTACTTTACTGTCTTTTTCAAATAACGTAAGTTTCTGTCTGCTGTAGCTTCCTACCCGGCGTTGTGCCTGAGCAGCCTCTCTCTACGTCTCCTGTTAAGCGACGTACCCAGTCCCTCAGTGCGCTGCCCAAAGACGGGGACAAAAGCAGCCCTGGAAAGGTAGACTTTTCTCTCTTCTTAATACACTTGACACCCAAAATGAGGTCAGGTCAAGTTTATTTGAATCAAAAAAAGAGTCACGTTAACCTTTCTGTTATTATGCCGGTCAAGTTAGTCCTTTTCATGTATTTGCAATGGAACAGTTGGGAATGGGGGTTAATAAAGGAGATATAAAGCACTTTTATTGGGATTTTCTCTTTAGATGATTGAACACGTACCAGCTCAAATTCACCCAGAATTTTTATTTATTTATGTTCCTGCAAAACAAAACGTTTGCTGCTATGCCACAATTTGTTCCATTTGCAGTAATCAAGGGATTTCCCCCGTTGCCATCACTGGCACCCTTCCATCATGTAGTGGAATCATAAAAGAACAAAAAATAAATAAAGAAGAAGACAGTCTTTTTGAAGTGCATTTGTGGTCAAATTTCAAGTTATCTTCCGTCCAGTCTTCCGTGGTCTCATTATTGCTGTCTGTCATTTTTAGCGGGAGAAGGATCACATCCGGCGCCCGATGAACGCCTTTATGATCTTCAGCAAGCGCCATCGAGCTTTGGTGCATCAGCGCCACCCCAACCAGGACAACAGGACTGTCAGCAAGATCCTGGGCGAGTGGTGGTATGCCCTCGGACCTAAAGAGAAACAGAAATACCACGACTTGGCCTTCCAGGTACGCTGATGCAACTTAGTACGGCTTTAAAAAAAAAAAGAAGAAAAAAGTTAGGATTTAGGAGACATTCAATTTAACGATAGTATTAACGGACTGAAAGGCTAAGCTGTGTGTGTGTGTTTTTTGTTGTTGTTTTTTTTATCCGCAATGTGTAATTTTTTGTTTAGTTTGATGGTAAACTTAACTAGGAGTCGGAATGAACAGTTTGAAGCCACATTTTTGAAGAATTATTCACTAATTGGCAAAGTGCTGCTAATTGTGATGTGAACTTGGGTTGACTACCACCATACAACGCTTGTATCTGTAGTGTGCACATGCAAGTCAAAGGAAAAAAAAGGCAGAATGACTACTCGTATTCTGTGGAGTCACTCTTATCTCAAGGCACCACTGTATTTGTACACAAGATATTAAAAACTAAGTATTTATTCTCAAAGTGGTTCTTTCCCCAGGTAAAAGAGGCCCACTTTAAGGCTCACCCAGACTGGAAGTGGTGCAACAAAGACAGGAAGAAGTCCAGCTCCGAAGGTCGCGGTGTCCCCGGCGGCAAAGATATCCGTGAGAGGAGCATGTCCGAGTCCACGGGTTGGTCTCGCAAGGCCCTCAAAAGACATGAGTCCTGGAGCTTTTCCCTAACATCCCCTTTTGTCTTTCCGCCTGGCAGAGCCACATTCTGTGGAGCTGAAGGGGGTAGTGGGCCCGGGTCTGGCGGGCATGCCCGAGAGGAGTCAGATGGCTGAGGGTCATATGAGCCAGCTGACGCGTCCCCGAGCCTTCTCGCAAAGTGCCGTGCACAACATGGAGAGGGGCGACAGGGGAAATACACAAGCCCTGGCGGAACTGGCACAGGTAAACATTAAATTGAACAGAAATTCTCATTTTCAGCCCTTTGTCAGAGTTGGTCTTAGAAAATGCAGTTCAAGTGTGTGAGTGAGTACAAGCTGGGGTTCTTACAATTATTAAGTACAGGGGAAATGTTTTTTCAAGAACCGTCACCGCGTGCACCCCGACAATGTATGCCATAGGAAAGAAAACATTTATTTTCTTAAAAAAGAAGAAGCACCACATGTGTCCTTGCCCTTTTAAACCTAACCCTCTTTTTGATTAAATGTCAAGATGTGCGGGGATGGTGGCGGCCAATTTTCCAGCCACGCTCCACCCCTGTCGCAGTCCCAGCGGGGTGTCAGCGAGGACATGACAAGCGATGAGGAGCGCATGGTCATCTGTGAAGAGGAGGGAGACGATGACGTCATCGGTAAGAAACCTCAACCAAACTTTTACTTTTTAAGGCCATCGCACGGTGCTTCTTGGAGCTAATGTCGAGTAAGACCCAAAAATATTAGTTAAGAGACTGTCACATTATGATATTATCATGTAAATTCGAATATGGTCTTAAAATAAAATCTGGGGATTTTTGGGCCCACCAACTATTCCCCAACTATTTCACATTTTGAAAGATCCCAACATTGCTTAAAGAAAATGCGTTTTTCTGGGATTTTCTTTAGTTCTCACACTAAATAAGTTTTTTTCCCCCAGAGTGTTCTTTTGCGGCTTGAAGCACAAACCTCAGGTCAAACGTTTTCAGCATGTTGTTTTGTATAAACGGTCACCATGTCTTCGTCAGTGTTGAGTGTGAATGACTCCCTGATTGCATTCAACCTGGCTCATCTCTTCTGATATGGGAAACAATGTGAATATGATTCTTGGAGTTAAGTTGCGTACTAGTTTTTTTCTCTCGCTCATTTGGCACTGACTGCTTTTGTAAATAAGTCAGTGCCATTGATCACTAAAATTTATGATTTGCCTAGTTCTACTTTGTAGAAGTGTTCTGGCATTGTGGTATTGAATGTCAAGTGTAGCTGTAGTGCATTTTGTTCTCCAGAGGACCCTTATCCCAGCAGCTCCATTGACCTCAAGTGCAAGGAGCGGGTGACTGACAGCGACAGCGAGAGAGGTTCCGGCGACGAGAGCGCTCAGAAGGTAAGCCGTCGTTTCTTAATACTGTGAATCCTCGCTTCATGAATGCCCCACTTCATCAGCAATTTGCAGTCATGACACCGTCGTAAAAGTCATTCCACTTGACATCACGCAGATGACAGATGCGATCAATCTCGGTCTGCTTTGCTTCCCAGCGAGTCTTCGCTCCTGTCATCTGCTCCACGGCGGCCTCCTCGCTTCACTGCAGGAGCGTGTCCCTGTCTTCCTATCCGGCCGGCAAGCGTTACGACGAGGGGAGGTCAGGGGGGTTTAGCGACCCCCGGAAGAGAGAAGGGGACGCTTTTGGAGGTGAGGCGGGAGTGGTGCACGCCTCCCCTCTCCACCTCTCGCTCTCCTCAGGCCAATCGGTGATCTCTGCATCGCCCTCGCACCTCGGCATCGGCGCCGTGCGAGTGGCTTCCACTGTGTTGACCAACGTGATGCGCCCCGTCATCAGCACGCCACTCCCTATCGTCAGCAAACCCAGAGACGGCGGAGCCTCGTACAGCCCGCACCCGCCTGAGAGGAAGCCCCTGACGCTCCAGCAGCCGCAGCTCCTGATTGGCTCGGCCCCGGGGAGCGGCGCGGCGGCCATGCCGAGCGGCTACTCTTCCTCCCCGTCACCCGGCCCCATAGGTGCCGGGGTGGTGACTAATTTAGTGCTTGGGGGCTCTCTGTCGGGACAGCCCGCCATGCAGCTCATCGCCCCGTCTCCACAGCCTCAGCCCCCATCCAACAGCCACTCCAACGGACCCCTGCCTCTACCCCTGCTCCAGCCCCAGTTCATCCCCACCCCCTCTCTAGCGCACCCTGGGGGTAAGGCCATCACGCAGGTCCAGTACATACTACCCACCCTCCCCGCCAATCCCAAGAGCCCGCCGCGGCAGCTCTGTCAGCCGACCAGTATCTTCAACCTTCCCGCAGCTCCGCCCACACACGCGCCCTTAGCCAATGGGAAGCAGCAGGGTCATAGTTCGCTTGTGTGTTATTCGTCCAGCCCAGGAACAAGAGGTGAGCGCTAATAATCATGCATCCAGTGTGCTTTGATTTTTCTTTGGCGCGTTCTGACGATTGAGCCAAATTTTAGCATTTTCCTTCTCTCTCATCATAGTCAGCAAAGGACTGATTGGCTTTCCTTGACAGACTGTCCTCAGAAATTATAATTTGGTGTGATTTTTTTTGTTTAGATTATTTTTTCTTCCCCAGTTTGCTTGGCAGACATGGATTGTGATAATTGAGCCGAAGTTGAGCATATTCCCTCAATTGCAATCAAACTTGGGAAAGGCCCGAGTGGTGGATCGCTCTTAAAAATTGTGTAATTGTTTCATGGTGTGGGCTCCGACAATCATACATGCAAACCTGTTCAATATTAATGATTGCACATCTTTGAGTGGTCAATCCTGAGTCGGGGTCAAGCCACAGATCTTGTAATTTTGACAGATTGATTAGCCGTTTAGAAAACAGCCTTGTTTGTCATTTCTGGCAGACTGGATGACTCTTGTGTGGGGTTTCTTACATTTTAAAAATCGGCACGTGTACCCCACTTTTTATGAAAGATGGTATGCGCATATGGTCAGTTATTTATTGCAGCCATTCAACAAATATTTGTTTGTCTTCTGCTCAGTGCAAACACAGTCCCCGGTGCTCCAGGGTAAAATGGTCGTCCCCATGGCGACGGTGCGCACCTCGCCGGCACCTGCCCAGCAGTTTCCTATTGTGACCCCGCCTCTACCTGTCCAGAATGGCGCTCAGGCAGGAAGCAAGGTTCGCAGCCTCGCACGATCATTAAAAAAAGAAAATAAAATCTCTCACAATGCGGAGCACTCGTTTAATTTTCTTGATTTCAATTTTTAATGTCCTCTATCTCCAGATCATCCAGATCGCACCCATGCCTGTGGTCCAGTCTCAGCTGTCTCAAGGAGGTGCGATCCACCCCGCCAGCCCCTTCCCTGTGACAATGGCCACGGCTGCCATCGTGGCTCCGGGGCCCGCGGCCCCCTCGCAGGCTGTTCTGCTGCCGCCTCCAACCACCAGGTATGAACGTGACATACAAAAATATCAAATGGATACCATTTGGAGACATTTCCAAATTTTGTTTTGTCTACTGAATGCTGGGAAAGCAATAAAAACCACAGCATTTTTTGCCCATGTGATCAGACTTTAGGCTCTCTCTGTTGAAGGGATGAATGTCAAAATGAGTCACATGCACAGTGTGTGCACATTTACAATCAACAATAGCAAGCAATCAAAATCAAGACCTGTTCTCACACTGGACATGCAATTTGTTCAACCAAGCACAAAAAAATGGCCGTCAAATTGTTTCACTTTTTTTTTCTTTGGTCAATGTTATAAATTAGCCAGATAAGGGATTTCTTTGTTAGGTGCTTTGTTAACTGTGGTTTACTTTCCAAATGATAGTGCAGAGCAGGAAGCAGGATTGTTTGGAATCTCTGCATGTGTGGGGGGGGGGGGGGGGGGGGGGGCTGGAAAAAGGAGAAGTACAGCAGGGGTGCTGCTGTGGCGGAGCAGCTCTATTCTGGATGCGTTAGTCATGCTGCTGGTGGCCCCTGCGCTGCTTCGGCCGTCCACCCCCACACGATACCTCTCAGCTTTACACCCACACGTACAACGCCACGCATCCTCTGCACAACTTCTCCTTTTGTTCTCTGACCATGCTTCCTTCCTGTATCTGTCACATTGTTAATCCCAGTCACCCCTTCAACATTTTCCACTAAAACAGTCCTCTCAACTCTCTGCAGGATCACCTACGTGCAATCCACTCCTGGGGTGCCATCCTCGCTGCCGGTGGTGTCCACGACAGCGACCTACTCGTCCTCGTCTTCATCCTCATCTTCGTGCTCCTCCCAACATGTGCAGCCTCTACCCGGCTCCGCCTACGTGCCACCTTCCCTGGCCACCCTGGGCTTCACGACCATCCCGCCGCCTGGTCAGACGCTGGTTCAACCGCTGATCACTGGTCAGTGCAGCAGAGAGTTACATCATTTCATTTGTAGTACTTCACTGCATCGCTTGGGGGACTGTATTTATATCGTGCATTAATTGCTATAGGATTTTGTTGTGATTATAGATCATTAAAATACAGAGCAATAAGTGTGAGCCAGGAGAAAAAACTTTCGAAAGAAACCCCTAATATTTAGAAATATGGGGGGGGGGGATCCACGAATATGCAAATCCATGGATGCTGAACATCAAGTATGCAGGGGACAATAAGTAAATGCAATTGTATCCTACTAAAAAGTCAAATGTAGCTGAACTATGCTGCATTGATTTTTTTTTACAAACTATATCCACCATTTTTAAATTTAGTCTCAGTTTTAGTCCAGTTTCAATCCCGCTTGTTAGTTTTTATCATAGTTAGTCAACTTCATCCCGTTTTATTTAGTCCATTCTTAGTTGACTAAAAAATTTGTATTTTAGCCAAATTTTATTTGTCTAGTTTTAGTCAACAAAAAACTCAACGTTTTAGTCAGGACAATCATTTAACCCCTGTATTTATTTATTTTTTGTCATCAGATTATGTTGAACATTCAGATCTAAAAGTATTTCACATAAAATGTTCTCTTCTTTTTGATGAAAAACAATCTGACACGCTATTACAGTATATCAACAAGTCGCTACTATGGCTCAATGCTACGAGCTAGTAAATTAGCCAGCATTAGTTAGCGGTCGGATTAACATTATTGTTGGAACATTATAGGCATTGGATTAATGTTGCGTTATAACTATAAGTTCCTTGTTTTTTTTTTAACCTTTCACCGTGAATCTACCTCCTGTCTGTCCCAACTGTTTTGCATGTTGCACTCATCAAATAATTTTCATCTTGTTTTTGTTCATGAGCAAAAATGTCCATAGATGTTAGTCCAGTTTTTATTAACTGAAGTACTTTTTCATCTCGTCTTCATTAGTCGACGAAAACGCATACTGATTTAGTCCCAGTTATTGTTTATTAATGAGGGTTGTAGTCTAGTCTAGTTTGTGTGAAAAATGTGTGTTGACAAAATTATTTTTGTTTAGTTTTCATTTACGAAATTAACACTACTGCCCATGTACCATACTTTGACAATCATTTAATTCAAGTTGTGTTGGTTTAGTTGGTTAACTCTTTGAACACTCGTGTCCACCCGCATCCAGGTCAACCGCCTCTCCTGGCCACCGCGCCATCTCCACAGCCCCCCAGTTCCGCCCCCGTCTGCGGTTCAGGCGGTCAGATCGTCACCGCCATCTACCCTCCTTCGCAGAGTGTCACCATGGCGACCGGGATGGTCTCCATAGCGGCCGTACCACCTAGCGCGGCCGTTTACTCCATCTCCAGCCCCTCCAGCGTTTCCAGCCACATCATGGCCAAACACACGGCGCCCCCCGCCGCCGCCATTACGGTCCCGCAACCGCATCCAGAGCGCCACTTGCCTGCTGACAGAGCTGGCGACAGGCAGGCTGAGAGGCTGACGGAGGTGCCCGTGCAGCCGGAACGCCATCCTCAGAGCGCCATAAGTAGCAGCTCGGCAGCGCCTCCTGGTGGACCCACTGTTCCTGCAAGACCCTGCAGTCCTCTTCAAATTCAAATATCGGGTATGAATGTTCACATCATGACGCTCGTGCGAGAAGTAGCTGAACACTGTATTTACGTTCAAGTATAGATACTTGTGAAAAAAATTAAATAGTAGAAGTACTGATTCAACTCTTTTACTGAGGTAAACATACAGATTGTGATTGTTTGACTGTCAATTACAGAATCTGTTTTTAAAACAGCACAATAAAAAAATAATATTTTTTTAAATTAAGGACTAGCTAGCATTGTTGCATGCTTTAGAAAAATATTCCCGATCTTGTTACATGCTGACTTTAAAAAAAAAAAAACATGGGAGAATTAGCTCATCCGTTTTTTTCGGTGTCAGTGTCTAGGCATTTACAAAAAATTTTCAAAAATCGCAATTTTTAAATTGTATAATAATGAATTTAGATAATTATTTGATGTTAAATATTTTATTAAATTTTATTATTTATTTATATTATTTAAAATATATTTTATATTATTGAAATGTATTCTGTGTACTTTATATCACATTTTACATTTTATTCAGAATCAGTTTTAAAATTACAATATATTGTTCA
Organism: Leptonotus elevatus; assembly: GCF_054856555.1. Lineage (NCBI taxonomy): Eukaryota > Metazoa > Chordata > Actinopteri > Syngnathiformes > Syngnathidae > Leptonotus > Leptonotus elevatus. The sequence goes on from NC_141244.1 coordinate 25,286,794, forward strand.
AGATTCTTGTTTTACATTTGATTAAATTATAGTTCTTGTTGAAAAATCTGATTTTCTCTAAATATTTTTTTCTGTATTTTGTTTATTTATTTCATCAACCATTTAATTATCATTTATAAATTCTCTCTAGCAGCCAGCACAATCAAACTCAGCCAGCTTCCATCCAGGCCCCCGCAGAAAGTGAAGGCGACCCTGGCCAGCATCCCGGTGGGCAACTACGAGGGAGGGGGTCGCGGCAAGGAGCGGGAGAAGGAGCGCGAGAAGGAAAGGGAAAGAGAGGCCGCCGCCACGGCCGCCTCGTCCAACAGCCACTTCTCCTTTGAGCTGGAACCGGCGGGACCGACCACCGCGTCTCCTGCTTCGTATTCGGCCGAGGAGCCTCCTTCATGTGACAACACAGCAGAAACCACCAGAGAGGTCATTTGCGTAATGCTCGGCTTCTGTAGAAAGGAGACATACAGTGAGACGTATGGGAAATACTTTGGTGTTAGTGAACAGTTGTTGAAAAAAGAGGCATCGAGCTCTTTAATGCCACACCCAGTTAAATGTTTACTGACAAACTAAACATAAAACTATGCAAATTGCACTTATTGCACATATTTAAAATGTTAGCCTTTAGTCCGCTAGCTTAATGTTAATGCTAGTACATTATGGGAAATGCTACATCCAGATTGATAGATGGATAAATAGAAAGAATAGTAAAATGAGTCTTGAGCGTTGTAACTCTTGCCTGGTTGTGTTTGGTTTAGGCTGGATGGAAGGAATCGCTCCCTTCCTCTCCTCTACCTCCCCCGTCTGCCACCGAGCCCACCCTGCCGCCGCCGCACACCGACAAAGACGGGCCGGCGCCAAAGAAGATCAAAGCCCGCCCCCCGCCACTCAAGAAGACCTTTGACTCCGTGGACAAGTGAGTGCTGGTTAATACGACACCGTATCGGTAGTGTGACAGCGCGCTATATACCGTGTGTGTGTTTTTTGTGTGTGCTGGTCGGGAAGGGTGCTGTCGGAGGTCTACTTCGAGGAGCGCTTCGCCGAGCTGCCCGAGTTTCGGCCCGAGGAGGTGCTGCCGTCGCCCACGCTGCAGAGTCTCGCCACGTCGCCCCGCGCCATCCTGGGCAGCTATCGGCGCAAGAGGAAGAACTCGACAGGTACCCATTTTACTATTATTATTTTTATATTGATTATTATAGGTGCCTTGAGATGTAAGTTAAATTTGTTCCAGTGCTATGATTGTAATTCAGAATGCCATTAATCCGTTCCATCCACCCCCTTTAAAAAGCATGTTTTTTAATGATAATAACATAGCACTCTATAATATTTGTTACTTTATAAAAAACAACAACATAATAACATAAATTAACATAAATATAATGTATATTATTCAACATTTTGTACATCTGGATTTAATGCTGCAATGCAATTCATTGTACTGCTACTTCCGGTGTGCCCGTTTTGGCCACAAGGCGGCAGTACAATACAGTACAGCAGACACCAGCAAAGAAGAATAGCACTTCTATCACTTCTGTAAGATGCTTAGTTATTTTTTGTAGAGGATAAAGAATATGATATGCATGTGAGTATTGTTATCTAATCTGTTTACATTGTGTTTAAATATTGCAGCTAACCGTTAGCATGTCAATGGTGGTTTATGTTGTTTGTCTGTATACTAGTAATAGAGAACCCAGTAGTCACGTTCCTCCTTGTTTTGCGGTTCAGACTTGGACTCAGCCACTGACGATCAAGTGTCTCCAAAGAGGAAGAGTCGGCGGCGTTCCAGCTGCAGCTCGGAGCCCAACACGCCCAAAAGTGCCGCCAAGTGTGAAGGTGACATCTTCACCTTTGACCGGCCAGGTAAAACACACACACACACACACACACACACCAGCCTACAAACAGTACAGTAACCCCATGCCTAGAAATTCACATTTTATTTTGTGGAACCTGTTATGAAGAACGTACAATTTAAAATCAAATCAAATCAAAATCTTTTTTTGTCCTTGCGGTCCGTAGGCACCGACAACGAGGACATCCTGACTGAAATGGAGTTCGAAAAAGTGCCATACTCGTCCCTGCGACGGACGCTGGACCAGAGGAGGGCGCTGGTCATGCAGCTCTTCCAAGAGCAGCAGGGCTTCTTTCCATCAGGTTGACAAAACATAACTTACAACAACGCGCTACTAGCGTGGCAGTGTGGTCTCCGAAATAGATTGCGATATTTGAGCACTTGAAACATGATGATGATGACAATAATAATGATTTCATACTTGATTAAAAAGAGACAGGAAGTGGGTTGGTAAACTTAAACTGTGCAATATAGAACAACACGACTCAGTGCTTTAAATTATCTGAGTGTGCAGTAAAAAGAGAGTATGTGCTACTCTTTTGGTTAGCAACAGTTTCAGCAGAAGCTAACTTTCTTTTGATTACAAAAGCAAGGTAAATGCCTTTTTTTTTTCAGAATGAGTGCGCTCAGCGACCGATGTTGACATTGTACTCCACTTGCAGCTCAGGCCACGGCCGCCTTCCAGACCAGGTACTCGGACATATTCCCCACCAAAGTGTGTCTGCAGCTGAAGATCAGGGAGGTCCGGCAGAAGATCATGCAGACGGCCACCCCGGCCGACGCCGCCTGTCTCGCCGTCCCCGCTGACTCGTTGCCCGGACCCTCTGGCGCCCAGTCGGGGGACGGGCCCGGGAGAGAGGACGAGGACGCGGAACCTGGGGCCGAGGAGGATCCCGGAGACTCGCAGGACTCTTCCAGATGAGGACTTTTTGCCACAATGTGGACTTGTATTCCCATCTCTGGAAACCTAGTCTGTTTAGAACAAGAGTACCCAAAAAAAAAAAAAAAAAAAGTTGGGCAAACCACGCCTTCTGTATTGAGATTCCGGATAGTTGGACTCCCCGGAACCAGAAAGACCAAAATGTGTTCATTGGCGTTAAAAAGAGGATACGACATTTTATTTTGATTTAAATAATGTAAAGAGGGAAAGTCATCCTATTGTTTTTTTTCCCCTGAATGTGGAATCACTTCCACTAAGTTTCTGCTGACATTCTGGGGGGCTGGGACCCTCAAGTTTTCCATCCCTGAACCCGGAACCACCGCCGCCCTTGGTTGTTTTGCCAGCCGACTGTTTGACCACTTCCGGAGAGCTCTTTTAAAAAAACAACTGCAGAGTTGATACAAAGTGGACTCCTGGCTGTGCCATCATTCCCGCTGTACCTTGCGTCGTCTGAGGGAAGCAAGCATTCCCGTGCCTCTGATTGGTTACGCATGAAGAAAGGAAGTTGGTCCATGGTGGCCATTTTTGGTTTGATTTTTTAATAAGTGTTTTTAATTTTAACATCATTGTGATATTGGCTCCACATGTGACTTTTTATTATTCCTTAAAAATGTTCCTTGCCCTTCAGTTGGAATTTTTGGGGGCATATACTGTACCCTTCCTCAGTGCTTTGTCTTCCCTTTAACAAACAAGTTTTTTTTAAAAAAACGTTTTTAGACCCACCTCAACAATCTACTTCCTCTTAACGTTTTTAGACCCACCTCAACAATATACTTCCTCTTTCCCTCTTCCTACTTTTGTCACATTATGCCTTTCCTCCCTCTAAACGGTCACTATCAAAATAGAAGTGTTGGGACAGAACACTTGATCTTCGTGCAAAACTTGTTGGGTAAATACTGTAAGACTACATACATGGACTTTATATCGCGGAACAAAAACTGGACTTTGACAAGCAAAGACATATGGGAAGAAAAAAAATGAAATTATATGGCTTTTAATGTTTTTGTGTTCATGTTTGGCTGTTCCAGTATCCAAGAGACAAATTTATATGAATAATCTAAGTTTGTATCTGTAACTTTCAGTATGCCAATAAAGTTAGGTGGTCAGTTCAATTAAAACAAGTGAAATTGGTGAATTAATTCTACAGGAAGCAAACTTTAGTTTACTGATTTATTAACATCCCGTTTGTTGAGACCGCCGGCTGTCACAAATTCATAACAATCATAGTAAAAATCCTTTAAAAAAGAAAAAAGAAAAGAGAAAGGTACAATGTGATCATACTGACATTCAAAACATTTTGAGTACTTTTTCCCTCACTGCAGTTCAATTTCCATTTAAAAAAAACTATATATACGCTACTGTTTTAAAGTTTGGGGGTCATTGAGAAACATTTTATTTTTTTTAAAGGAAAGCACTTCAATCAACTAATTCAAAAAGAAAATGCTTACTTTCAAAAACAAATAATTTTTTGGACTCCCCCCCCAACATCTGAACACGAGGCACGTATACTTTGTTTTCATATTTTAATGTGAGCATTTCTTGTCGCTCAGAGCATCTGTAGTCCGTCCAGGCCGTTCTCCAGCGCCGTGTGAAAGATCTCCAGGGCCTGCTCCAGCGGCAACGCCCCGCCCTCGCTGCTTTCGATGATGGCGATGGTCTCCCCAAACTCGTTACACATGATGGTGTTGGTGCCCTGTGACGGTGGCGGGACAGATAGTCATGTGGTATGCTTTGGATAATGGCTGTCCATCAGGGGTGGCCACGTATTTGCACACTCAATTCGTTCCTCAGGCCCGCCAAGCATTTACCTTCTCGAGTCTCCCCGTAATATTTGTGGCATTCATTTAGAGCTGTTAATTCCCAAACTTGGTTACTCAAAAATGACTGATTGTAATTTACTATTTATTAGGCGTGTCAAAATTAGTGCATTAATTTTGAGGCAAAGTTCCTTTAATGCCACAAATTTTTTTAAACACTGATTAATGACTGCCCCCCCTTACTTGGAAAGCCTGTACTGGGGGAATTCCAGTCGCAACACAGCAGACGCGTCCACGCCCAAATTTAGCAGTAAAAAATTTAATAATAATGCATTTGTGGAGATTGGGGTCAAGTTGTATTCTAAAAAAAAATTTAATGTGCAGAATTTCACAAGTTACTTTATGTTAAAGATTAGATAGCCCTTAATATGAAAAGAAAAATGCACTGAGCTGTCACCAACGTCTTACAAATACAGCACCATTTTTTTTTAAACTAAATTTTAAATTACTGTATTTTGAAATTACTGTATCAATGGCTATAAGATGATCCATATTTCTATTAAACATTTTTACCACCTATGTTAACAAGAGGATGAACTTCTATTAACTTAAAAAAATATTTTATTGTACATTTAGAACAGATATAAAGTTTGCGATTTTTCGTGAGTTAACCAAGTCATGCGATTAATTACGATTAAAACATTTTAATTGCCTGACACCCTCACTATTTATTAATTTTGTTTAAATTATTTAAAATAAAATGCTAAAGGGAATATTGTCTTCAATACAATTTAAATGAAAAAATTGCATGAAAATAAACAATTTTACATTCTAATGGTTAACTTGTTTACTGCAAATTTGTTTATTAAAATAGTAAAGTAAAATGAATTTTATGTTCTCATTAAATTACTGGTAGATATAATGCCATTCAAATTAGGTAATGAATTAAATACTGTACACATTTTTAATGCATTTTAATCATTCAAACCTTTATTAAATTGCTTTATTTTAATGTATTTATATAAAATAGCTTTAGTAAAAAGAAAAACAAAAAAAAAGTTGTCAGGGGACACGGCCTGCGACTAACAAAAATCTACCTTTTTGAAATGAATCCGGTTGCGGATACGAACCTGCTGAATGTCCGAAGACTGGATCTGGATGAGGTGGGGCTGCCCCTTGGGGAACTCCATGGCGGACACCTCCACGGCCGAGCCAGCTTTGTGTTCCTGGTCCTGCTTCTGCGGACGACTGTGCGTCTTCTTGTGGTTCCTGAGGTTGGAGAAGTTCTTGAAGGCCTTTCCGCATTGCGGGCAGACGTGCGGCCGCTCCCCTGTGTGCGTGCGGCGGTGCTCCACCAGGTGCATGCTCTGGACGAATCCCTTGCTGCACACCTCGCAGCGGAAGGGCCGCACGCCCGTGTGTGTGCGCAAGTGCTCGCGCAGGTGCGTCCTCTGCCGGAAGCATTTGCCGCATATTTGGCATGGGAACGGACGCTCGCCCGTGTGCACCCGCTGGTGCAGCACCACGCCCGAGCTGGACACGAACAGCTTGCCGCAAATGGGGCACTGGTGGGATTTGGTGCGCTTCCCGGGGGCGCCGCGCGGCCGTCCGGGCCCGGGGTGGCTGAGCTTGTGGAGCCGCAGATTGGCGGGGGAGTTGAGCGTCTTACCGCAGACGTCGCAATCCAAGCCGCCTTGCTCCGGAGCGTGGGAATCGTCTGCGGTGGAGGTGGACGGCTGTGATTGGTCAGTGGGGGCACCTCGGGGTTGTGGAGGCATGATGGGGTGTTGCTCCATACAGTGGGCGCTTAGTTGCCTCCTGGTGAGGAAGCCGGCCTCGCAGTTGGGACACGGGAAGGGCGCGGGGGCCCCCGGGTGGTGCGTGAAGCGATGCGCGGCCAGCTTGGTGGGCCAGCGGAAGGCGGCGGGGCAGTCGGGGCACGTCAGGCCGGCGCACGCCACGTGCAGCAGGCTGTGCTGGCGAAGGTTGGACGACTGCGAGAAGGTGCGCTGGCACACGTCGCAGCGGTACGGCCGCACGCCCGTGTGGATCAGGTTGTGGCGGCTGAGGTTGGCGAGGGACGAGAAGGTCTTGCCGCAGTCGGCGCACTGGAAGGGCCGCTCGCCCGTGTGCGTGCGGATGTGGTCGCGCACGTGGATCTGCTTCTTGAAGGTCTTGCCGCAGACGCCGCACAGGAAGCTGCGCTTGGGCCCGTGCGCCGCACGCCGGTGCCGCAGGAGCTGCGGCTGCGAAGAGAACGTCTTCGGACAGGAGCGACAAGCCAACGCGCTTTTGTCCGGCGGTGCGGCGCTTTCGGCCGAGCCTGACGCGACCTCCTCGACGGGTTTGGTGCCGGGACGCTCTTCGTCTACCATTCCTTCAACCGCACTCTTGTGCACGTTAGTCAGATCCGCAGGGTCCTGGTCAATTTGTTCCATCTCCTCCTCGGTGAGGGGGGCCATCATCTGAGAGGTCTTCTTGTCCCTGGCTCGCTGCAGGATGGCCAGCGTGGAGCGAGAGGTGCGTCGGGGCGCAGCGTTCACCTGGAGAGGGAGACAAACCGAAAAGTGAGTTTGCATTTATTTCTAATTCGTGGTCATGGTAAACTCTGAATTGAACAAAGAACACACAAAGTCAATGATAAAGCTACACGAAAATATACAAGCACAATATTTGTCCTACATACCATTCCAAATTTGCTAAAAAAGAAAAGAAAAGAAAAGAACTTGCATTGTCGAACAGCGGAGTATAAACTCAGTGTAAATGCAACCAAGCCATGTCTGTCATCTGGTGGTGACATTACTCAAGCCTCGTATATTTGCAGTTCAGAATCCATCGATTTGCATATTTGACGACTCCCCCCCCCCCCCCACACACACACACACAATATTTTTGATATTGCATTTTCATTTTGTCATTCATTTTCTCCATTGCCCTCCATTCTTGTGGAAAATATATAGTTCATGTTTAATGTTCATAAGTGTTTTTTTAAGATTTTTGGGGGGGTAAAAAAAAGATTTTTTTTCATACATTTGTAGTTAGCTGTGCAAAGCTCCGACTGTAATTAGTTTGTGACTATCCAGTTGTCTAGTAAGCATGAGGGTTTGGAATACCGTGATGGCGGCGGCGGCCGCAGTGGTGCTGGTGGGGGGAGCAGGTGCGGCAGAGGCGTTGAAACTCATATGTGTGCGCCGGTGGTAAAGATACTTTGTCATGTTGGTAAAGGTTCTGTTGCAGAACTGGCACTTGTGAAACGGGTTGGCCGTGTGTGACTTCCTGCAAGAGAAACACGCAAGGCAAAGGATGAGGACCAGCCGGAGCAACGAGGACGCCGTCACGCCGCCATGGCGCGGGACTTTACCTGTGCACGAGGAGGGTCATCTCGGTGGTGAAGCCTTGGCCGCAGTCCACGCACAAGTACCTGTTCACGCCCAGGTGTGTGCGCAGGTGGTCCTGCATGGAGCTCTCTTTCTTGAAGACCCGACCGCACTCGCTGCATTCGTGCGTGCCTTGCTCGTGGACGCGTTGGTGCGATTTGAGGCGGTTGGCCGAGACGAAGGTGCGGCCGCACAGCGGGCACTGCTGGGGCTCGGCCGGCGCCGGCTTCTTCTCCGCCGTTACGAATTGGTTGGGTTGCCTTATGGAGTTGTCCGCCGTTTCCGAAGCTTCCTCAAAGCCGCTCATGAGCCCCGCGTCCGAACTCTCTTTTTCCTGACCCAGGAAGTGCACCCCCTGGTGTTGGAGGAAGTCCTCCGGCGTCTGGAAGAGAAGGGAGCATTCCGAGCACTCGTACGGCTGGCTGACCACCATCTCGCTCGCCGCCCGCCCGCTACCGGCATGGACTCCGGGGGCCAACACCAGCTCCACTTGGCGGGCGGCTCCGTTCACCGAGGCGCCTCGTTTCCGTTGTGCCGCCGCCATCTTGCCGGGCCGAGCCAGCGCGACCGAGCTGTCGGCCAGAGCTTGAGCCGTCAGAATCTTGAGGTGCATGGTGGCCGAGCCCGGGGCGGGCGTGACCGGGGGCAGCAGGGAGGGCTGGGAGGCCGGTTTGGAGATGGGTTGGCCGTTCTTTTTTTGATGCTGCTGTGCCAACACCTGAAACAGACACAAAGCAAAGCTGTTGAAAATAGGGATGTAACGATATCCAAACATTAACACAATACGATAATTTGTATGATATTGTGGGGAGCTTGGAGATATAAAAAAGGCCACAATATTGTAAAAAGAAAAAAAAAGCTCATACTAAAAAAAAAAAAAAAAAAACGCAGCGCAATATTGTGCTTTTGTACATAACAACAATGCATATAAACAACCTACAATCCTCCACAGATTGACTCTGTTCATAAACATATTAGGTTCCCCTTCATCTGATCATTAGCGTGAATTTTAAACGTAGGGGGTCAAAACATGCCTTGTGAAAATTAAACTGCACTAAAAAAATGGCCACTAGAGTGTGCTAAAACTGCACAAATGGAAATCAACTTGACTTTTTAACAGATGTGCTGCTTTTCATATCGTGACATGACACCAACGATATTGTGGCAGTTTTAAAATCGCAATATCACGATATAGCCGTTATCGTTACATCCCTAGTTGAGAACATTCACCTAACAGTGGGGTAATTTACATAATAAGCACTCCTCAGAGTTTTCCTCCCTACGACATGATCAGCCACGCTTGGTGAAGGTCCAGAGCCACTTTCAAGCAAGCCCGGACAACACCGCCTGCAACACTAACATGCAGAAACATCCTCATCCTACACAGGTGCGACGCTCGCCATCATGTCAAAGGTAAAAGGTAAGAAAACCTGCATGGAGTCTTGTCGGACGCACATGTTAGCGGTAGCTTCTGATAAGCGGCAAAAACTTGACTGCTCAGTGAAGTTGTCGGGGGGAAAAAAAATTGTAAAACAACAACCAAGAGATGATGAAAACTTTAATACCTGTGCCAAAATTTCCCCAGCCTGCTGCTCACTTAGCACAAAGTTCTGCATGTTGTTGACAGGAGCCAGGGTGCCGTCCGCTTGGATCATGTACTCCTGTGGCTGACAATCACACGCTCAGTGGGTTAGCTTGGTTTTTTGAAACGGACTTCTTCTCCCGTCTTGGTCTTACCGTTATCTCGGCGTGGGTGCTTGTGGTGCTGCTGTTGTGACTTTTGCGATGTTCGAACCATGTGCCGGGCGAGTCAAACAGAGCCAGGCAGTCCAGACATTGGTACTGGACTGCCTGGGAACAAGAATCTTCGGGCACCGCAGCCTCGCACAACTCTGAGGAAGGATCGCACACAAACACACAAATGTTAATGACTCCAAATTTGAAAATTCGACTATACTTTTAGAACTTTTCCATGTAAAATTGCGACATTTTAATACAATGTTTTTCCCCCATTAAACAAAACACAATCAGTCAATCATTCCCTAATCACTATATATAGAGATTTCTAGTAGGATTGGACAGATTATGTAAAAAAAACTTAAAATAATTACATATTAAAATAACATGATACCTACTGTTTACCGCGTTGGCCTCTTAGGGGCGGTGTAGTGCCATCATTTTTATTTTATTTTTTTAAGTAGAAGAAAGTCACAATTAGACTTTATTAATATAGCTTATTTTTCACATATAAGGAATATTACTATTTTTATTTTACCTGTCTGTATGTGTTACTACGACATTTGAAAGAATATCACTCCCAGAACTTAATGCTAACTTTAGCCCTTTAATTGGATTTCCCATTCATTGTTAGCATAACAGTGGACTTTTTTTTGTGAACTACAATGAAACGAATGATGCAGCGGGGAATGAGTGAATGATTTGACAAAGACGTCACGTGACAAAATGTCCCACCTTGTCGCTCGGCCTCCACCCCGGCCATCCGCATGTGCATCTCCTGGTGCAGCAGCAGCTCCTCGGAGTCCACGAGGACCGCGCCGCACTCCAGGCACTGATACTGCTCGCAGCGGACCTCCTGGCCCGCCTCGCCTTCATCGCCCGTGTGAATCTCCTGGTGGATCAGCACTTCTTCCAGGGTGCTGAAAAGCTGCAAGCACTCGCTGCACATGAACTGGTGGTCCACGCTGACGTCCTCGGGCTGCTGCACCTCAATGTAGACGCTCTCCGCTTCCATGATGTCGGTAGGTCTTCTTATATGAAGTGGATCGGGGCAAGGTAAAAATGGAACCTATGTGTAAAGAGGAAAGAGGCCATGTGAAAACAACTGGGAAAAACAAATTAGTGTTTAGATGCATGAAAAAAAGATGGGTCTCGAGAGTTCCTGCCCACCCTTAATGTGTAAAAATAAACAACCTAAAAAAAATGTTTTTAATCAGATAACTGATTAATCGGCTGATTTAGGGGGATTCCCACATTTCTCAAGCTTTCTTCTTTTCCCCGTGTATGAAGCCCTTTGAGACTATTTTGTGATTAAGGGTTATATAAATGAATACATTGGACTTGACTAGATAAAAAGCCACAGCAGCCATTTTAGGGATGTACGACCCGGGTGACAGTATTATTAACCTGTGGTATATTCTCAAATAAAATGATACAGAGTCAAAACACACACACACGCTAATGGCTATACAGGCTGAAACAAAAGTAGGTGTGCTTATGAAGTTAATTTTTATGTACACTACAGCTTTGTTTCCAGGAATCTTTTCCTTCTTGACTTCCTCTCCCTTCCCCCAGGCCCGCTTTCTTACATGCTTCCCTCAAAATTACTTTTCTGCCTCTTCTTCTGTCATTCCTAGTTCATTTTTATTCATGCATCTTTCCTCTATTTATTGCTTACACCTGTTTTCCTGCATTCCTTCCACCTCAAATTATTAAAAGGTACCTACTTTTGGCCCACCCTGTTTAAACTGCTCTTGACCTACTATGGATTTTTAGTTTAACTTAATCTAATTCACAAATGGTAAAAACAATTTCTACATTTTTCGTCATATGGCGAGCACACATGGTTTAAGTGTTTATTATTTGTCGCAAATTTAATTAATTTACAGTATTAGACCAATAAAAAGACACAATAAGACAACGTGACTTAGCAATTAGCACACAAGACGGCCCTTGCTGTTAGCTTCCTCCCATCCACTAGCTACAATATTTATCTTAAAACACAACAACGTTTATTAAGGTTCCCTCGTGTATTATGTGTGATGGCGCGTGGAGGGCGGTTGGAGGCGCTCCCTCGGCAAACGAGGACCATTTTTTTTCTTTTTTTTTCCGTTCTCGCCTGCACCGCTATTTCCTGACGGCGGTTGCCCGGTTCGCCGGGCGGTCCGTCAGGCGGCGCTAGCCACTTTTCGCCGGAGCTCTCCGTGCGAAAAGCGTCAGGGGCCCTTCTTTTTTTCACCCCCTTTACCTCAGTTACTGTCGTCGGACGGCGCCGTTCGTAGACATCACAGCACGTCACCCACACGTCCTGTCCCGCACCCTCCGCCGAGGCTCCTCCGACGCCGTCTTGGGCACGAGAAGTACAGAATGTGATGGTTGTTCGCCGAGAATTATGTTTTACGGTATATGGAGGGACGTTAACCTGCCGTTTGCCTCCATTTTTGTGAACGAAAGCCCCGCCCAATATGTGGAAGTGCTCAAAGCCTTGAACAACAATTGGACGGTGTGGTTGTCAATCACACGGCGCGCTATGCGTGGTGGGTATTGTAGTTTTAACCCACCGATTTTTTTTTATATATACCGAGTAATTTGTTGAATTCTTAGAATACCGAGTAATTTGTTGAATTCTTAGAATACCGAGTAATTTGTTGAATTCTTAGAATACCGAGTAATTTGTTGAATTCTTAGAATACTTTGGCTAATTTACTTCTTTTTTTTGGGGTCATTTTAGTTAGTCGTTAGTTATATTGCTACATTAACCCGAAGTTGCCTATTTTTTCTGTCTGTGAAACTAAGCCCCGCCCAAATATCCCGTAGCGATTGGACAGTTTCCTTTTCAATCACACTACGCGCTTTGTGTGGTGACTGACTTTTGTTCAGTAATGTTAAAAAATATATGTATTTTATTTTATTTCGCGGAATTCAACATGTACTTTGCTAACTTTATGTTTGCTAGGGGTTCTTGTTTATTATTGGATTGCATTGTCAACATTGTTAGCGTGTGCTAACGAGCATATAATTTATAGCTCATATAGCTTTATTTATTTATTTAAATTTTATTTTTGCTATAGCTATGATATAATACGATTCGAAAAACTTAAAATCATAATTTCGCATTCCATCACATTTGCCACCGCCCCTGGAGTACAGGTACCTTGAAACTCGCTTTCCCATTAATCCTTGCGAGTGTGACGTCATCGTGCGTCAACTCCCCAGTTCCCCACCATCATCGTTCTACAGTACAGAGGAAGAAAGGGGGAGACGGGGCAGAAAGCTGTATAAGAACGCTGTAAGTGCCGTTCTTTTTTCCATGGGATTTTTTTTCTCCTTCGTTCGATTGGCTTGTGTGACTTGGCTGGCTGTCAGTAACGTTCGCCGTTAACCCTGGCTCTAGTTCACACAAATATGAGCGGCAGCGGGCGGCCCAGGACCAGCTCATTCGCCGAGCCTCCCGGAGCTCCCGGAGCCGCTGCAGCAGGCGTCGGATCAGCAGTTGCCGGCGGAAGCTCGACAGGAAAGTCGGGGGCTTCGCAAACCAGCGGAGGCAGCTCGACGAGTTTTGGGAACCTCAAACTACCCCGTAAGTGTTCTTTTTTTGAATGACCACTCGCAGCGTCGGACACTTTGTTACAAAAGACGTCCCTCCTGTTGTTTATTTCAGATGGCGTTGTCGACATTTTGTTTAAATAAGGTCGATCACAGCGGCAGAGCTAATCTCAGCTAGCAGGCTCTTGGCTAACTTGTTCTAGCTAGCCAGCTATCATTAGCCGTGTTTTTCTGCCAGTATTAAACCTCTTCAATGAGAAATTTTTAACGTCAACCCAACACCAATACTGACTGTTGTTTTTTTCATCAAATAAACTGTTTTATCATGTTATTATTGGCATTTTCAATCTTGTCGATTCCTCTTAACGTCACTCAGGTTAAGAGTTAGCATTAGCGTCCGTGCTAGCCATTTGTGGATGTTAGCGTTCCTTTATCGTTATGGAGCTGAAACTTTTTTTTCCAATCGTTTTTTGGTCATATTTGTGTCACACATTTCGACCAATTGATTGAGATATCTCCGTTAATAGCATTAGAAGGGAGCCAAATTCCAATTGGAAATGACCTATATTGCAATGTTAAGTTACTACTCTGTACAGTGACCCAGTTTAAATAACCTAAAATCCATTATTAAATGTTTATGAAACTCACCCACCAAAATCCCCAAAGAACCTAATGTTTATGGTTATTATCTGGAACAAATACAAGGATTATGGCAACGGGACAAGATTTCACCCAAAAAATGAATCCTGTGTGTGGTTGGAATGACCACTTCAGTCTAAAGTTACTTTCACACACATATATATATATATATATATATATATATATATATATATATATATATATATATATATATATATATAGTTTTTGTAATGGGATGATTGGTTCTGGATTTTTTCTTTTGTGCCGTAAAGAAAAGGCCTTTTTGGGGAACGCTTTTGCGCGAAGAAATCTGGGCCAAAAACAAATTCAAATTAGACTAAAACTATAACTTGATTATGTGAGGACGTCTATCGTAAACCTTTCTCCGTTGGGCTGACATGTTTTGTTTAAAAATGTTAAAAACATCCACCAGTGAGCTTGAACTGACCAAAATTCCAAAGTCTTCTCGAAGTTGACGCATGAAAATTACTGTAAAGTTTTAGACAGCGTCACTTGCGGGCAGTCAAATAGGTCATGTTATGTACTTGATTAATCAATTGTTTGTTGTAGAATTTATTTATTAGAGGGGATTTAAAGACATTCAAAGTGCTCATTTGTTTAAAAAAATATTTAACAAAATTCCACTATGGTGGCCACTGTCAATCGTGTGTACACATCACTGATCTTTACATTTCAATGAATCTCAACTTGACATTGATGATGTCTGTCCGATCTGCACATTTAGACTGCCCTCACATTGGTAGATATGTGATGCCTATAAATTTTTTTATCCACATTTGTATTCTATTCTTATTCTGAGTGTGAGTGTGTGTTTTTACCCACCATTTACGCCACCATGACGCATATCCCTATTATGCCATTTGAAGCATGTAGTGCAAATCCAGCCTTTATTGTGTTTTCTTCTTCTTAACGTAATTATTGTGTTTGAAGCGAAATCCACTCCTCTTTAGTTGTATTCATTATTAAAGCAGCGGCTATAACACAGCTGCTCCATATTTAAAGAGCTTTCTCTTTGACTTCACTTGGAGCAAAAGTACTGCAGCGGAAACTTTTAAAGGTGGACTGCAATCGGCTACAGTGTAATCACACAAAATTACAAAAAAACGGCATCTCTAATAGAGTTGCAACTGTTAAAATGTTAGTAGGTAGAGATCTGATGTGAGACAAGGAGAGATATTGAACAAATGATGCAGTAATCAACACAATCACATCTGCATTTCTTTTCCGCGATGTTGACGCTGCGTTGTTTTTGCTGGATTTGTCTGTCTCGGGTGCAGAATGATGCGCCGTCTTACTCCATTTTGAGGCACGGCGGTGATCCGGAGGGGTGCTGTTGAGATGTGCAAAGTGAACAAGCCCTGGGAAAATGGAGTCGCACTTGTGGGTGTGCTACTGTCCACAGCGTTTTTAATCACAGCGCTCGCTCTGACAAAAGCGCTTTGGGGACGAGCCTCTGTCTCGTTCCCACTCACTCTCCTTCCCCAATGTCACTGCTTGTGGTGTTGATTCATCAAATCGCTCTCGACCCAAACTGCCACACCATTAACGGAACCACCCCAACCCCCTCATGCCCCTTTTACCATCTGTCAGTTACTGTTTGGTCTCAAGTGTCTATTTTTTTTTTTTTAGTCAAACATCAGCCCGGTGATGACACTGTTTAACTACTTTCAAGAAGCACATCGTGTACTTGCTGAAAGAATACATCACCTACTGAGTCCTCGCACATAATCTGATCCTGGATTACGCCAAATCAACCAGTGGACCACACGTAGCGCGCATGGCGCCCAGTGGAACGGGAACACGTTGACGTGGATTGAACTGTTTCTGAGCTTGAACTGTGATGGACTTCTGACATTTTACAATACAGTAAACCCTCGTTTATCTTAGGGGTTATGTTCCAACACTTTCTGGAAAAACCAGGCATGGTTTGTTTTGTTTTTTGGGCTGATTTGTTTTTTAATTTTTCCCACATGGACTCCTTACAACATACAAACAAACAAAGATAAGACATTCCCGCCCAAGACCCCCCCCCCCCCCCCCCCCCCCCGGAAGTAGGACAAAGTCATGTAAAACTGGCAAATGTTCTGCCAGTAATTTTTATCTTAATTGTTGGAAGCATTAAGAGACCAATAAAGTATTTTATTCACAGAAATATATTTTTTAAATAATTGGCTGATTAAACGCTTATCGGAATTTTATTTTGCCAAAAATCAGAATCTGCAATCGCCCCCCCCCCCAAAATAAAATAAACAAAAATAAATATAATAATAATATATGAAAAAATTATCAATACATTATTAAAATAAATAAGTATAATAATAATAATAATAAAAATGCATGGCAATTGAAGAGCGTATTGGTGAAAATCGTTTTCAAGGAAGATGATTGTCTACTTTAAGACTGGTTTGTATTGGATCCATGTAAGTGTATGCAAACAAGGCATTTGTGTAAATGTACACAATTGCAATACTGGGATTTGAGCACTGAGCACATTGATTGATTTTCTTCCCAATGTGTTGTTATTTTACAGGCGACAGTGGCAAATTGACCACCGTGGTGGCCACGCCGGGCCAAGGCCCCGACCGCCCGCAGGAAGTGTCTTACACGGACATCAAGGTCATAGGAAATGGCTCCTTTGGCGTGGTCTACCAGGCGCGCCTCATCGACAGCCAGGAGATGGTGGCCATCAAGAAAGTGCTCCAAGATAAACGGTTTAAGGTGAGTATACAAATTTGATAGGGAAGCCATTTTATTGCAAGTGTGACTCTTAGAAAAAAGGTTCACTCCGAAAAGAGTGGTTGATTGAGATTCTGCCTTGTGACCGCTTTGTCCCCGTTTGTTTGGTTTATAGAATAGAGAGCTGCAAATTATGCGCAAGTTGGACCACTGCAACATTGTGAGGCTACGTTACTTCTTCTACTCCAGTGGTGAAAAGGTGCGTATTTGCTATCGCCGGAAAAAAAATTCCTGCGGCAATGTTTGATGTAACATTTTGAAATAGCTGTCATATCTGTTAATTGCGCTCAATAAAGCAGTCAAATTCAGTCTGTCTTTAGCTTTATGTCAAAGGTGTAATTTGGTGAGTGGACTCACATCTTCCTCATGCCTTTTTATATTTTCAATTCCTTGTAAAATTGATCTTAACATTTGGAAAACAGTGGACCCCTGCTTTTCGTCAAGGCACCAAGCACCACAAATAATAGCAATAGCATCAATATTCTAAATTGTCATCTGCTTAATTCATAATTGGCTAATTTAGTTGGCATGATTTTCAACTGGACGGCATCATGTTGTCCAGTAGCATTAGGCCCGCCGCACACCAAAGGACGCGACTGAAAATGACTGAACTGGACAGACACGAAAAAAACGTATTTGCTGATTCAGACCTGCACTAAAGGCGATTGACCCTTTTTGTGTGTCCCCCCCCCCTTTTTTTTGAAAATCAAATGTCATTCACTGATGTATAAGCACTAAACGCAAATAGCGAATGTTTTTGGGTTTGAGTCAGAGCTTTAGTCTGTAGTGCGATCTCGTCTGTGTCAGCTTTATACGACAACCATGTTTCCCTGTTTGTGTCGTGTGCAGAAAGATGAAGTCTACCTGAACCTGGTACTTGACTTTGTCCCCGAGACGGTGTACAGGGTGGCTCGGCACTTCAACAAGGCCAAGACCACCATCCCCATCATATATGTTAAGGTAAATGCCACCTTTTCATTGCCTCCCTGCTACTACTTGTCACTTCCCACAGAGATCCTGCAAAAAAACAAAACAAAATCTAGTGGAATGTCACAAATCTCAGTTTGGAGTAGGCAGAAAGTGAAGTTTGTTTGCTTGAGGCAAATGAAGCAGCGGATGTTTTCCCGTTTGTCTCTTTAAGGATTACAGAAGCAACGCAGGAGGGAAAGCCACTTGGCTGCCTGTCTGCAAGGTTGTTGCTTTTTAAAAGGGTGATTTTGTGCATTTATTGTGTGTGTCGCAGCAGAGAGAACATTCCGACTGTCTCATGGCTCACTTGACTCCTTTCTGCCTGAGGTTCCCTCAAGGCGTTAAGACACACGTCCTACTCACTCTTGTGCTGCTTTTCTGTCACAACACGTCTTCAGATCGTCACTTGCTTTCGCTCCTTGTTTCAGCAACAACACTCATGTTTAGTCATCTTGCCTGCAATTGCGTTGTGATGCATCGTGAGGCTTCTAATGATAATGCAGCCATTTGTCATGCTAAGATGCCACAAACAAGTGTCTTCACATTTTGTAAATTTCCACCTTTACATTTTTGCCTAATAAATTTATCCAAAATATGAATTACTAGATGAAAAATGTTTTTAGCTGTCCCGCATTATACTATGATTTGTTTCCCATTGTTTAACATGTTTTTACATTTGAGCCCCCCATGTTTTCATTAGTGCTTGGTTAAAATAAAAAATAAAAAAATAAAATAATCGATATCAAATCAATTTTCCTTTCGGGCCCAATATTGATTCATAAAACCATGTATCGTTTATTTAAATATCAAATTTTCCCCCGATACATTTTTAAGAAAATATAATTTGAAAGGCCGTTTTCTTTGTATCTTGCTCTTTTCTTTTCATTTTACTGTTCACATGAATTTAAAAGTATTTTCTTACATTTATGAAACACCTGACTTATTGCACTTTAAGACAATTAAGAATATTTTAAGTTTGTATTTACAATTATTAAATTAGAATGATGAAAATATTTTAATCTCATCCTTGCTGATGTTAATGTTTGTGTAACACTTAACTATTATTATAACACATGTTGCTTTAATTAATAAACTAAATCATTTGACCACTTACTTTCGCCGCAAAATTTACTTTGGAACTTAATATTTGTGGAGTTTTTATCATGTCTTTGACATTTAAAAATAATTGTTGTTCCATAACTAATCTATATCGGATTGAACTGAAGTGAATCTCATCGAATCTGGAAAAAGTCGAATTGAACTAAACTTTTGTGAATCGAAATCGAATCGAGTAAACTAGAATCAATACCCAGCCCTAGTTTTTATTGTGCTGCGGTCTGCATCCGACACCACCCAGCATTACTGCACTGTCTGACTCTTGTGACGTGGAAGAAATGCCCACGCATGTTATTACTGTCTTTGGGGAGAAAAGGGAGTGATTAACGTCTGATAATTCTGTCTAAGAGTTGTTGCGCAACTATAGGAGATAGTGAGTCACCATTAACCTCACCACGTTGGGAAGTCAGTCACAGCCTTGGTTGACTCAAGCTTAGTGTAGGTTATGCGCAAGTCCAAACTGCAGGTACAAGTTTACCAAAACCACAAGACGTTGAATGAAAATCAGCACAGTGGACTTTTTTTTAAAATTGCATTTAAGCATTGTGTCCTTCTCACCAGGTGTACATGTACCAGCTGTTCCGAAGCCTGGCTTATATCCATTCCCAGGGAGTGTGTCATCGAGACATCAAGCCCCAAAACCTCCTGGTGGACCCCGAGACAGCCATCCTCAAGCTGTGTGACTTTGGCAGGTTCGGAGCACACGTTACACTCGTTTGGCTTCAACATTCTTTCCATTCTTGTGTGCGTCAGCTGTCTTGACTGCGGCGCGTGCATCTCATGTTTTGCTCGCCCACTTTTTTTCCCCATCCTTTGTTAAAAAGTTGAAGCGTTGACTAATTAATTAATCACCCAAAAAATTATCGCATTAATCATGTATTAACACAGGGTAATTGTTTAATAATTAATAATTAATTTTGACCGTGGCTGATCCTTTAGCTTGACAGCAGATGTTTACATTCAAGGTATCACAGATTGTGTTTGAGCAATAAACATAACTACATGCAAAAAAATTAAAGCATTTCACAAGTTTTTGCGTATGACATTCAGAATATTTGTTGAATGTCAAGCTATTGGGGTCATCTTTTTTCCCATTTTAAATTATGCAAGTAATTAACTGATTAGAAAAAGAGGAGGATGAGCGTGTGCAGTGGATAACATTTTTTGAAAATGTCCTCATAACATTAAATGCCGAAAAAATGAGAATGAGGAAAAAAGTGTTTCCATTGAGTTCTGGTGAATAATTCTGACAATTTATTTCATCCAGTTTCTCCGTAATGAAAAATATCAGCAAAGAAGCAGAAGCAAGCAGTCTCCGCCCATAAATAATGGTCGTTAGAACTTGTGCTCAAAGTTGTCACACACAAAAAAAAAAATCTTAAATCTCTATTGAATTTTTCATGGGGGGCAAATTTTAGCGCGGCCATCGTTTTTATATACAGGCCTATTTATATAAGTGCCAATGTTCAGCACATTAAACGGCCCCTTTAAGTGGAATTTAGTTTCTATTGGTGAAGTTAAGTTGTAATGCTCTAAATTAAAATGCCATTAATTCGTTCTGCCCCCCAAAAAACTGCACTGTATTGTATAAAAACAGAAATGTCACAAAATTAAATGTAAAGATTGAAAATAGCCTGGTTTCCTAAAGTTTAATTACTGTACATTGCGACAAGCTGAGTCACAACAACTGTAATTGTTGTATCCGTGCCTTAAAGCCGCGTGTCCTTGTGAATGACGACGGGAACTTGTCTGCATGTGTGAGCCTCAGCAGACGTTTTGACCTACGGTAGTTCTTTGCTAATTTCCGAATTTTATTATTTTACACTTTCAGTGTTCAACTTGTTTTACAGTTACTATAATTTGGGAGGGGGGGGGGATTAAATCGACCTCCCCTAAAGGCGTGTTTGTCCACTGTCGTCCCCGCAGCGCCAAACAGTTGGTCCGAGGCGAGCCCAACGTGTCGTATATCTGTTCGCGGTATTACCGCGCCCCGGAGCTCATCTTCGGCGCCACCGACTACACGTCCAACATCGACATCTGGTCGGCCGGCTGCGTGTTGGCCGAGCTGCTTCTGGGCCAGCCCATCTTCCCGGGCGACAGCGGCGTGGACCAGCTAGTAGAGATCATCAAGGTACTGGCAGCGACGAGTTGAGAGCAAATTGAATACGGTATCGGAAAGTCTGCCTTTTTCAAAGATGATGATGTTTTACTATTCCCGCGTCAGGTTCTTGGAACTCCGACCAGGGAGCAGATCCGAGAGATGAACCCAAACTATACAGAGTTCAAATTCCCACAGATTAAAGCTCACCCGTGGACAAAGGTAATTAGTGCTGAATGACTCACAGGAGTCAAATCAATATCATCGCTGAAGCTCACACTCACTCACACGCCGTGCTGTGCAAAGCGCTGAACTTGGCTTAAAAGGGTGAGCGGTTGTCATTTGGACCACCTACACACTTCTTGTGTAGTATGTACTCTATAGGTGATATGGCAAAACATTTTTAAAAATAAAATCACGATCACGATTTTAGACTAATCTTCACATTTCTGACCATTGTACTAAAATTTTATTTAGTACTGAAGAAATATTCACGGCTGGGCAGCTCATAACGCGCGTCTACTGCTTTGAAACAGTCTTTTAAACCCCTCGTTTTCCACACTTTTAAAGCTAGCGGCTGATCTCCGTTTGTTTTGGCTGTCCGCCTAATGTTTTGAGTGCTGTCTCCGTATGTGATCAAACAAGTTCGTCGTGTTGCCACCCGACGTCCGAACGGCGTCTCTGCAATTTTTGCAAATCGGTTTGCGCCTTGTTCTCCGGGGAAAAGCCAAACTAAGTCCACACTATGGAGGTGGAGTTTCTTTTCGGGACCAACCCGTTTCGCTTTGACTTTCCGCCATGGCTTCCGACTACTGCTTTGACGAACAGGGAAGCGGGAGTGTCACGAACGGTGCAGTCACGGATGCGGCAAGCAGAAACCAAACTTCAGCCCCCAGTTGGAGTTGAACTCCATAGAATGTGCCCTACAGACGATCTTGATGATCTTTCGGCTTTGAAATCCTCAACATATTAAAGTATTTAACGATCTAATATTGTCATGTCGCCCACCCCTAGTAAATAGTAGATGTACTTGACTGCAGAGTGGCAGGCATTTATTTGAAGAAAAAAAATGAAAATGGTATTATTCATGCTGTATTGCAATTTATCAAGAACGTGCAATCATCAATCAAAATTTTAAATTTTCATGTTTCATTTTTACTCTTAGAAACCCACAAGTGCTTTGAAAACCTTGCAAATCAGGAGGGGGAAATCACATCTTTAAAAAAATTTTTTTAACAAAATACATAGATGCTGAATTTTGGAATCTTCAGTTTTTCATTGTAAAGTTTATTTTATTTTTATTTAAATAAAAAAAAAGATTTTTTAAAAGTCCTGACACTTGTAAACTCAACAAAAGTCAAAGTCTTTTTTGTGTTTTTTCTAATTGTGCCCAACAGCAGTAAAAATGTCCAAACGTCCTTTGGTGGCGTCCAAGAGAATTCGACTACGATGTGTGACATCCCGTGCGTTCCTTTCCAATCAGGTGTTCAAGCCCCGCACGCCGCCGGAGGCCATCGCCCTCTGCTCTCGACTGCTGGAATACACGCCGGTCACCCGTCTGTCTCCGCTGGAGGCCTGCGCGCACGCCTTCTTCGATGAGCTGCGCCAGCCCAACACTCGCCTGCCCAGTGGGCGGGAACTGCCGCTGCTCTTCAACTTCAGTCCTGTCGGTCGGTTTCCGCGCGCGCGTGGCGGCGAGTGAAACCCGATGGGGTGTTTTACATGCGCCTTCTTCCGTGTCTCCTCAGAGCTGTCCATCCAACCCCAGTTGAATTCAACACTCATTCCTCCTCACGCTCGTGCACAGACAACGCCTGCCTCACATGGTATGTGGTAAAACATGCACACACCCAACGCGTAACATTGGCAGCCTTTTTGCTAAGGGGCCCTTTTTTTTTTTCCTAATAATATACACAAATCTCAATTTCAAATATGAATTATTTAAAAGGCCTGAATTAAATGTTCTCGGTTGTAATCTGATAATTTCAATTTTAAAAAAAATACTCTCACCGGAAATGTCTCAAATAATTATTTGTAAGTATTGAAAACATTTTAAATCAGGTGATTTTTATAATTTTTTGTGGGCAGTGGAATTTTTTTCTCATATTTTACTGCTATTAAAATGATTTAAATCTAAAAACTAATCTAAAAATAAAAACTATTGATCTTTTTTAATATATTTACTTAAATTGATACTCAATTGAGCCATTTTCAGCAAAAAAAGTTAGTATTTTGTCCAGAATGGATTTGATAACTACATTATTTTTGGTATACAATTAATACCTTTAAAAACAAAATTTTCCATTAAATAGCCTTTTTCTCTGTTTTGTATTTACCTAAAATTTATAAAAACAATTTCCTGAATTCTAAATGTTGTTTTTTTCATTCAATTTAAAAAAATATATATTTTCATTTTACACATTTTTATATTTACTATTAATGGCAAGAAATATTATTTTCAATTTTTCAAAATTTCATTTACACAAAATTTTAATCTTTTAAAAGCCTGATTGTTTTTCTCTATTTAAAAATGCCAGAATTTCTTGTCTCTTTGCATTTAAATTTTTTTAAATGTCCCAAAATATTTTCATGAATCCATTGATTTTTTTTAAAAATGTTTATTTTTATTTAAAAAAATATTTTTTTAGATACTTAAAAAAAAAAAAGTTGTCTGTATTTGACTGTGTAATGTCCTTATGGCTCTGCAGATGGCAGTGCGTCAGACAGTACCGCCCAGCCCGGCTCTGTGCCCGGCTCCATCAACAACAGCACCTGAACAGCCAACAGCACCCTGCCATGCTTCTGTTCTTTTTCTCTTCCCGCTCTCCTCTTCTTCCTCTCAACACTTAGAAAGACTATACACACACAAACACACATGCACACACTCATCATGACACCCCCCCCCCTCCTCCCCTCCTCAATAGGCTTCATATATATATATAAGCTGACTTTATAAGTCCAGGTTCTGTGGGATGTTTGGGGTTGTACATGCATTGTCTGTGTTATGGTCTTTTTATCCCCTTTTTTAAAATTCTATTTTATTTAGCTCATTTTATGTGGAGTGGCCATTTGGCTTTTGGAGAATGACAATCATGCCCCCCATCCCAAAAAAATGGTACAAAACCCTCTCTTCTCCTCCAGAGTGTTTCTTTGTACCCCAAAACAACCAAGTCCATCTTATTTTATTTTGTATTTACTTCAGCTGTCATTTTTAGAAGAGAGGTGATTCCGAAAAAGTTTTTGACAAAGGACGCACACTGCAGCAGCCTTTGTTTTTCCTCCTTGCCTTTATTTTGGTGGGAGTTAGTGGCCTCGGTAAAAGTGTATCGATCATGAAATGTGGAAAGTGTTTGAGGACGCTAAACGAATGGGTCCAACCTCCTCCTCCTCATCGTCGTCATCATTTTGACCGAGATCCACTTCCTCCCGAGCGTGCCCTCAACTTCCTGTCTTGGACCTTGAACTTTCTTTCATCTCCTCGCCCGTGGTTCTCCCTCCTCCACAACACAGCTAATCTGTAAATATCAGCTACCTTTTATTTGATCTTTTTATTTGTTGTTATTCTATTGTTCTTGTAATATTGTTTTTTTTTTTCTCCAGTAGATGGCGCGTTCAAGCGACCAGACTGTTTTATCTGATGTCGCAGTCTGTAAATACGGTATTACTTTTCTTTTCTTTTTTCCGTCCCTGCTTCTGGAGGGCAACGACAACAAAAAAAAACAGAACAAAAGAAAAGTCTCACATTTTATTCTCTCTCCTTCCATTTCTCTTGTCATGACTTCCCCCCCCCCGCACCCGTAGCTGTCTGAACGGTTTTATTTATTGTATTACACGTGTGTTTGTTTTCGGGGGATGTTATTTTTGTATATTATTTCCAAAATGATGTCGTAGTGGGGCAGAAAACTTTGTCACATCCAAGATACTGTACCTCTGTACCGTCTGGTGGAACGCTTGTTTCCATTGAGTTTCAATGTGAACAGAATGTTACAAGGATTTGTTGCTTGCGTGTGCTTGTGAGTTTTGAGAATTGTGTGTGTGTGTGTGTGTGTAGTAAAAGAGGGTGAAAACAGAATCTTCCATTGACCGCCTTCCGTGTCCGACCGTCTCCTGTTCTACTCCACTGATGTACAACATTGTTGTTTTAATGTTAGTTTTCTTTTTTTTATTTGTTCCGAAACCACCCCGCAACGCTCTTATTACAGCGCTCGTCGTTTTGTGGAGAGAGCATCGAGACGGTGGGCCAGAGGGGATGATGGAGGAGGGATGGGGGGAGAGAGACTGTTTTTTGTTTGTTGCTATAAATAATTGAACTCATTAATAAAGTGATGAAACGGTTGGCGTCTCCGCACGTCCGTGTTTTAATTGCGCGAGGTGACGATTATGTCACAGCGGTAATCGAGGCCCCGATCATGTCACCGTGTTCTCACAATCGCCGTGGGAACACCGTGACATGATTGGTGCATGTGTTAATCATTTCGCGCTGTTGGTGACAAAAGGGAATGGCAGCAAAAAATATGTCAAGGCAATTTGTTCCAAGATCAACTTTACTGACAATTGGAAGTAACATTTGAACATTCTTGACTGTTGACAGGCATAAATAGATGATTGACTTGGCGTAACCCGCCTTGCCTGAAATTTTGCTGGGAGAGGCTCCAACACAGCTGCTGCCAACACTAATCCTCAAGCTCTATTGGATGTGAATAGATGGGATTAAGTTGATTCGATGCAAGGTACAATTTAACATCCCTTTTTTTTTTGTTTTGTCTCACAACTGATGAGACGTTAACCACTGTATAAAGAAACTCGCATTTCTCACCCTTTGAAAGTTAACCATTAAAACTGCTCAGCCTTTGGAAATTCACAACCACCACAAAACTCACCTTTCCAAAGTTACCCATTCTACAATGGAACTAAAGTACAGTAAAACTTCACATAACGGAGAACAAACTGGAAGGTGTTTGCACAGCAATACTGTCGCCCAGTGGTCTTTGATAAGTTTTGTAAGGTGCATCTTTTACATTAGAATGAAATCTGTGTCCATCAAACAAAAAGTGGATATACATCTCACACTAGGTCGCTGGCATGGATAGATCATAGATATATTATTTGTTATAAATAAAATACAGGACCAATGAAGTAAAATTGGATAATTTCTCCCTCACAGCACACTAATGCGCTGCAGCACACTTGTTAGCAATCATTAGTGTAGTGTGTAAAAGTGAGTTAGAATCTGATTCTTTGTACTACTAACAAAAACAATAATACATTTCAAAAAAATATCATACGAAATTCCCCATAGAAATGTTAAAGATCAGTGAAGATCTGCGATATTGAAAGCTCTTCTGTTTTGCAGCCCCATTAGAAGTCTCTTAAAAAATTTAGTTTCATATATATATATATATATATATATATATATATATGAAAATATATATATGAAACATTTTTCAGAAGGCCAATTCCCAACTAATTTCAGTGTCATGGAAACCATTTTAATTGGTTCTTAATACCATATTAAAATTTCTTGATGTGAATTTTGTGTTTACGTTAGCCTTGCACTATTATCCGCATTGGGAAAAAAAACATTCTGTGTTTAATGAATCCATTGAATGAGTTTTACTTTTTCAATATCACAAATGAAAATATATATATATATTCAAATTCATTGGGATGCACCTCTATATCCTATAATCATTTATTTAATTTCCTCGTGTTGTTCAGCGTCCGTGAAAACCTTGAAAGGTATCCTGTGGTTGCATCACCCCAACTGGTGCCAAGGGTTTGGAAAACTCTTTTTGGGGTTGCACCCCCCCCCCCCCAAAAAAAAAGCCTAAGAAAACGCATAATGCACTAAAATGGCATTAGATGCTCATAAACTAAAGGTAACTCACAAAAATAGTGCCACTTTTGGGGTTTAAGTTTGTGTGGCACATCATATTTAGCTGGCTATGAACTTTCCTGTCAATCAAAATTGAGTATTATTCCAATTTGACATCCATTATGCAAGTGCAGCTAAAGAAATGGATCACAGAAAGTGAGGCTTCAGCATACATCTAAAGTACATGGATATTTAACTAGGACCGAAGTCTCACTACACACACTGTCTCAAGGCAATCATTTTTCATTCACACAAGTCTCTTCTAAAAAGGAATAGTAGCTTTTAATGAAGTCTCGGGGTTTGCAGGAACGTTCTCCATCCTTTGTAAAATATTTATAGGCATTGGCAGCATGTTTGATTTTTGATTTTTTTTAAGCTACTTTTCAGCTCTTGCCATACTTTGTCCTTTTAAGCCCTGGCGGGTTCTTTGGCTCTGTTCTTAAACTTCCATTTAAATCATGCAGGTGAAGAGATGAATAGGCTGGGCATGAATGTGCTTGGAGTTTGTTTGGAAAGATGAAAGTGTGGCTACTGTCTCGCAGTGAGTCATATCAGCTCATGACTCAAGCGAACAACCAGGAAGGCCAAGAAGAGCTGAAATAGTACAATCCACTACCTGAGGCAAACTCCTAACCAACGTGTAAAGACAAACTTAATCCTAGAGAGATTGCACCTAAGGGGGAGGTGTTGATGGAATCCTCCTGGAGGTTGAAACTCAAAAATGACTGCACTTGAGGCAGGAAGACTGATGGAATACTCTTGGTGACTGCACTTGAGGCGAATGAGGGGGCTGAGATGCCTGACTGATAGCCTTTGAGACTGGATGGATTCACCTGAAGGCAGGCGGATTGAGAGGCCCCCAAAACAGGAAACACTGATGGGATCCTCTGAGACACTGCATTTGTGTTGGGTGAACTGACTGGGGAGTCTGACAGAATCTGCATGGGATTTGGACCAATGGAATCCGTTTAGTGATCGCATCCGAGGGTTTGTAGAATAGTGAAAACCCTCCTGGTGGGGCACAAATGGAATCCTGCCCAAGACTGCACCAGGGGGGCAGGCCAACCTGCAGAATTCCTCCTGGAGACTACCCAAAGAGTATAGAACACTCGAATCCTGCATGAGAGATGCAACCCGCCAAGGGTTTGGAAAACTGATGGAATTCACCAGAGAATTTAATCCTAGAAGAGCGATCTGATGGTGTCGTTAACGCTTCACCCTCCCGAGCGCAGACTTCCACCATACTAAGTGATGGAATCTCCGAGAGGTGTGCCTGAGGATAGGCAGAATGTTGGTATCCCTCTTAAGGACTGCACTTGAGGCTATTGAAATCCTCCCAAGAGATTAGGCAGATTGATATAAACCCTCCTGGGAAGGTCGCACCTTCGGTGAAGCGTACTGATTCTTACAGAGACTGTACCGAAGAGGAGTACTCGGTTGAATCCCACCAAGAGTGTGCGCCTGTGAGGCCGTCTAATGAATCCCACCACAGGAAACGGCACCTGAGATGATGGGTAGTGTGATGATATCCCCACTGGAGAAGTAGGCATAGTCATGGAATCCTTCCGAATACCACCTGAGGAGGGCAGTTTTGCCGTCTATCCCGTGACCTGCTAACCTGGCAATAGCCAGATTGATATTGTGATTCAATCAAGGGGAGTTCTCCACAAGAAAGGCGGGACATTCTGTACAATACTTGGAGCTGATTGGATGATGCGGCATCTTGTACACCTTTGTTTTGACTAAACACGGCCATGGATGAAAATGTCGTTCTCGTCTATGGACGTTGAAGGGAGGGGAAAAAAAGCAAGAACATTTTTACCAGCTAAAAATGGACGAAGCGCCTCTCGCTAGGAAACGGCGAGTAACTCCGCAAGAACAGAATGAATTGCAGCGTTGCAGAGTCTGCACTTGACGAAAGCTGTCTAGTTTTCCTTCCCAAGCGCTTCACCTGAGGAGAAGTGGACTGATTCTCCAAGAGACTGAACCTTGGGGGGGTGCAGTGTCGTAGTTATCCTTTCTTAGATCTGCACCTGCGGGTGGCCTGTTGGAATCCTGCTGGGTATTTTAGTAAGCTTGAGTCACTAGAAAATATCCCTCCAGTTTTTTTCAGTCAGTGTGAGCTTGATTCCCGCCTCAGTTAACAGTCAATTGAATGATTGCCAGTCTGTCCTGTCATTGAATGGCGACCAATCCAGACCAGGGAGGGTTGCCTTTCGCCCACAGCCGTCTTCTCCGCAACCCTGGAAAAGGATGTACGGATGCGATCGAACGTTAATGATTGTATGATGAAAACTTTTAGCTGGTGCCTGCATAAAAAAAAAGGCAAACTATCTCCTTTGTTAAGGTACACAGTCAAACATTTACTTTAGTGATCAGCAAAAATTCTTGAAAATGTGCCGACTCCACACTTTTTTGTGTCACTTCTTCCAACTTGCTGACGTTATTTTCCTTTCCACCCCCATCAGGACAATATTGACTGTCCCTTGTGACTTTAGCGACACTTTATACATGCACGGTGGTTTGTATCGAATCTCCCTCTCCTGTTTGTCAACCGGCCCGACACTTATCAAATTGGTGATGGGAGCAAGCACAGCCAGCTTCCATTGTGCCGCATTAACTATTATTTACAGAGTGGCGAGTCAATGGAAGCGTGCCCTCGGACGCCCCGCCGACCGACCGGAGGATGAGCAACTCCTACCAGACTGCTGAACCGGACGCCAAATGGGTATTAAAGAGCTGGCTTGCGGCCAGATGGGCCACAGCCACGCTCCGCATCCGCCAGCCCACATAGCGGAATAACCTTGAAGGAAAAACATTAGCGTGATGAAGCTCCGGGAGGGCCCGTCGTCATATGTCTTACTTCCTCTTTTCTACCTGTTGTGCTCTTTTCTCAACATAATGGAGTGTGCGAGTTCAATGGCCAGAAAGCTACCGACTAACTTTGGAGGTCTTGTAATGATGTTTGGGTCCCTGCTGATGAATAATTAACCTGATGATCAACTGCAGAGGGACCAAGTTCATTAATTATGGCGAAAATACTCGACTTAAAACTACTCTCCTTTTGACGCCACTGGAGATTTAACAGGATGATTTTTTTGTTTTGTTGGCCTTTGATGGCAACTGCAGGGCACATTCACGCTCACTTTTACAGTCTTCACTGAACCTAACATGCATATTTTTTTGGAATGAGGGAGAAAGTCAAACTTACACATCAAGTCATGAATGAACCGGAGAGTATTCACTGACGTCACGGGATCGCGAGTCGGCCCCTCATTTGTGGGTCAACTTTCCAGCGGACTCGACACCGAATGTTCTTTTGTTATTGATGAATGTCACCCCCAGTTTCCTCGAACGCTACTTGTGTAAGCAAACGTATGCGGAAGATTTAGCTCAACACTCCTTGAAGCGGTACACGTTGAATGTTCGATTAGTGGAATTGATTGGATTACAAACATTTGCTGATGTTACTGCCCGGACCGGACGACATGGCAACATCACGTGTTTTCTGACGTCGGACATTCTTGCGTCTTCTGTACTTTCGGCTTTTATTGGTTGCTATGTGCATTTATCTTTTGTGAATTTGAGGTGAAGAATCTCGGGTTATTTTCAAACCAAGTTAGCTAATTTCTTGGCTGCGCTAGCTACTAGCGTTAGCATGTTACAACAAAAACAACAACAATATTGTGTTGATTCATCACTTATTTTTGGACGCTTTTAACAACAATTTCAACTTTTGTGCTGCTGGGAAAGGAAAATAAGAGACTTTGAGGGTATTTGGAGAGCTCTCAAAATTTAACATCTTGACCACCAGATCTATTTTTAGCCATAGTTAGCGACGGCTAGCAACTCATATATCACAATCAAATTATAGCATTATAATTTTACCGTCTTACAATGATATTTACCTGAATCAAAATGATCAGAAGAACACACTTTGGTAGACTTTGTTGATTGGAAATCCTTTTTATTTATCTTTGCAATTCCATGGACCCGTGAACGGCACACAATGTGGGGCACATGACGTCATGTGAATACTATCTATACAGGCAAACTCCACACGTGAGCTGAGATTCGAACCCAGATTATTGACTGTGAGTTTGTAAAGGGAGAATATATGCTCCATCTTTTGCATCGGATCTCATTAGGTTGCACACTTGCGGCTGAGAGGCTAATTCATGAACGGGTTGGGCTGCACGAGAACAAACATTTGATTTAGCATGTGCGTTTAGAAAAACACAAGAGTCAGCAGAGTGTGTGCCAGCAAGCACATAAATGTTCCTTCTCCAAAAGAATGAATAAGGCCCGCGCACAACACCAGACTTCATTAAAACCTACTGTGCTTTTACAGAGGAGTCTTGTCGGAATTTCAAATTACAGCCTCGAGTTAGTGTGTGTTTGCGTGTGTGCGTGTGAGAGAGAAATCGGTAGTGCTTAAATAGCCACGCACTCTGGATTTGTGAATGTGAGCTGAGCTTAGTTGTTAAAAACTCCGCATAGAAATGTTAAAGACCAGTGAAGGTCAGAAATATTGTAAAAGCTCTTCTGATTTGCAGCCCCATTAGAAGTCTCTTTAAAAGTGTTTATAAAAAAAAAAAAAAACCAAAACTTAAAGGTCTACTTTGTATTCAGCAGCATTTAATTTTCTTGTTGGAGAAAGTAAAGAGCGCAACTTTCAATGTTACAGAACACTGAGAACAGACCGCTTTCAATGTCACCCAGGATGACTCAACCAGTACAAGGACAAAATGGAGAAATAGAAGGTCAATGTACAAATGTGTTTTCATGTAGAGGGGGTTGGTCTCAATAACTGTATAGATACTAATGTCATCAGCAGAAATTATTATTTTTATTTTTATTCAGCCTCAAGTTTCACTAAGTAACATAAAATTTGGTAGTCATGTCTAAGAAGAATAGAACCACACCGGAACCTTTTTTTTTTCTCTCTTTTTTTTCAGCCGAACTGAGCAACATTAAATTTGAAAGGTCCATGAAGGGGAAAAAGCTAATTTAGCATTTTACTTAAAAAATCACAAGAAATTAATGTCAATATTCTATTCTTATCATTTCTAGTTCCAGATTGTAAAACAGCCACAAAGTGGGCCGATACCGGTTGCCGTCACGAGCATCAAGACCTTGAAATAAGGACTGGTATCTATCGTTTCTACCGGTAGTTGAATCCCTAGCTAATGTCTGATTTACTGACTGAATCGCGGATGCAGGAAAGTTCGATTTGGTGCTGGATCAGCGCTAGTCCTGCCTAGTGTCTGCCCACTGAATTGGATGGGACCGTATAATTATTTCATGATGCACAAGGGATCAGAGAGCCAGAATGAAATAGGTAAGTAAATATCAAAATTATTCAATGTATTTTAAAATAGTATCTTTAAATACATAATTGCCTAAATATTGAAATAACGAAATAATTACAATATATTGAAAGTTACATAAATACAGCATTGACATCAATTAATTTGAAATCAATATTTCATGACACATTTAGCGAATTATGTATTTATTTATATACTTTTAGTCGTCCATAAAGTGCATGACTTGAATGAGTACTACTTTCACCAGGCTGTGTATTTTATTTGAATTAGAATGTGTTCATTTTTCAGAAGTAGCCCAAATGTCAGTGTCGTCGAACACCATTGGCCGACTGGATGGCTCCACCCGGGCAAATCAGCGTTCCGCTTCTTCCATAGCAGCCCTGACTCAACTTGTTGTCCTATTTCCCCTTCTAGCCTCGACGTGATAACGTAACGGCAAGCCGCGGTGAGTTACTCGACATTTAATCACTTGTATTTGATACTTTGTGCTACGTTTCCTACTGTGTGTGTTAATTTACGGCAATTTCACCGGGGAGGAGCGACGATACTAAGCTTTTAGACAATCGGCGCCATTATACCACCGAAGAAGGGTATCCCGCCCTCCGTCTTAAGTATTCTCTTCTTCTTCTCCTTCGCTTGATTCTTCTTCTCCGTTTTCTTCTTCTCCTCCGCCTTGATAGTAGAACGTCGACAGGGAAGCAAAAGTGAGCTTAGGTGGTTAAGGGAAATGACCGTTATGGTAGCCGGTTAAGATGCTTCAACATGTCTGATGAAGACGAGGCCGTTTCGTTAGCTTTTGAAGCTACCTAGCTGCCACGCCGTTAGCTTTTGCTACTAAACGGGCGGCCATTTAGCTCAACGGTTCTTGTCAACATAGCGTACGCGGCGGCTAGTGCTAAG
Source organism: Leptonotus elevatus (assembly GCF_054856555.1). Taxonomy (NCBI): domain Eukaryota; kingdom Metazoa; phylum Chordata; class Actinopteri; order Syngnathiformes; family Syngnathidae; genus Leptonotus; species Leptonotus elevatus. The sequence continues at coordinate 25,319,678 of NC_141244.1, forward strand.
CTAGCTGTCAAGCTTCTAGCCGCCGTCGAATCTATTACCACAGTATGAACCAAACGCAGCCCACTGCTTATATGCGCGTTTTACATTTTGCGTTTTTGTCTTCTAGTAAGGCTCGAAGGTGGAAGTGTCTAGCCTTTGAAATTGTTTGTAGACGTAAAGGCCCTCGCACAAAGAAAGGCAGCTTGGCTTTAATGTTATACTTGGTCGGCTTTTACCTACAAAATATCGAATAGGAACTGATTGACTGAAATTATTTGAATAAGTCGTTCCTAAACAGAGAGGGACACATTTAAATTGATATATTACCTATTTATATACATATTTTTCTGCCTATTTTAAAAGATCGAAGTTGACATATCTGCCTTTATGTGGAGTTTGCATGTTCTCCTATACAATTCTACCCCAGTGAAACAATCCACTGAGACCAAGATTTCTTTTTGAAGGGTGATTTGACCAATGTATACATAAAAAGAAAAACATCCATCCATTATCTGAACTACTCGTCCTCACACAGTATACATAAACAAAGTACAATTACAACCAAAGTGCTGGTGATAGGCTACTATAAACCCATAATGGAGAGCAGTGAATACTAGTCAAATGTGCAAAATGAAAACACACCAAAATAACACTATATGTCTAGATATAATTATAAAAGTGCTACAACACAAGGATACAATTGATGCCATTTTGAGTCCATTCCTTTATTCCAAAAACCATGTTTGTTTAGTGAGACAAAATTGTCCAAAGGCGAGAATGTTCGTGTGAAATGATTGTCTTGAGTGCCGTGTGATGGACTGGCAACCATTTGCCACTTGGCCAAAGTCAGATGGCATAGGCAGTGCACTGTGACCCCAATGAGAATAAGTTCTATAGAAAATGGATGGATTGTTTTAATTTTAATGTTAATTAAACACACAAATCATCCCGACTCAGTTTTTTGTGTGTGTGTGGTTATTAAAGGCAGATAACACAATAGACACTCTCAAATTAAGTGTTTGAGCACTATCTATAAACCACAAAGCCCAAATATGAATCCTTTGTTCGTGTTTTACATCACACAACCCCACCTGGTCAAGCATTTTATTTTGTGGTTTTTAAAAGCAAATAGCAACACGATACTGTAGTCACTTTCTTGACTTTATTTTTGCCACTAAGCACAAATATGAAGTCCCTTTTCCTTGTTTTTATGAGCTGAAATGAGTGTTTCCCCCCTCAAACCTTTCCCGCGTTCACAAATATACCATTAGGGGACTGTCTTTAGTGGCTAAAGCAGGTTGTTAACAGGCATTTAGGTGAGGCGCTTACAGGCCTCACAGGTTTAGCAGCGCCATGTTATTACCGACACAAAGCACTCGTGGAATCCTGCAAAGAGGAATGCAAATCCCACAAAGCCAAGCCAGGAAGTGGCATTGTAGCGAGCCTATTGTGTTGTTGCGTCGATGGAAGCGCGGCGTCCAAGCTAAAGAAGGCTCTTGAACAACATGGGTTCAATGAAGTGCCCTTGAATGCATCATAGGGTGACATCACACAACTTCCTGGCACTCTGCTCTCCGTTTGCAACGGAAGCACATTCACAACACACACATTCAAGCATGTCTTTGCTTTTATATTAAAAGCTAATTTTATTATGATTTATTATAAAAAAAAATTGTTGCAGCACATGAATCTTTACTACTGTTTTCTTGTCTACTGCAGGGGGCCATGGAGACTCAGTCCGTGTACATGTGTTTCCCCTGCTACAAGGAGTTCAACACCCTGGAAGAGGTGCTCAAGCACCAGGTGACATGCACGGCCGAGGAGGACCAGGTGGACGCGTCCCACGTCACGCCCGTCATCGTTCCAATGCTCCAGACGCAGGTAATAGCTGAATGCTAGCTGGTTCCACCTCTATTCCGTCGTAGTTATGGAAACCATCAATACTATACAAAAAAAAAAAAAGGCATAACAGCATCTGGAGCCGTTTGAAATCAGTATTTATCTACAAACCAATGACATTGGGATATTCTGTTAAACATAAATAAAAACGGACTACAATGATTTCCAAATCATGTCCAACCTAAATTTGTAATTGAATACACTACAAAGACAAGATATTTCATGTTCAAACTGATCCACTTTATTGTTTTTAGCAAATAATCATTAATTTAGAATTTTATAGCTGCACCGTGTTTATAAAAAAAAAAAAAAAAGAAGAAGTTGAGGAATGCTCATCAAACATTTCTGTTTGGAACATCCCACAGGTGAGCAGACTAATTGGGAACAGGTGGGTGGCTGCCATGATTGCGTATAAAAGGAGCGTCCGTGAATTAATAATAATAAATGTTTTTTATATATATTTTTTTATGCAAGAGATGGCCAGGGACTTTTTTTTTTTTTTTTTTTTACTTTATTGCAATTTACAGAACAAACATGGCAACAGTAAAGTCATTCTTTGCATGTATCAAAACAACATAGGGGAGATTGCCAGAAGGAACATCGTGTATGATAGCCAGGACCATGTTGCAACAAGCTCTTTTCCCCAGTGTTTCCAACAGGTTTGTGAATAATGATGAAACTGATACAAATATGCTTTTTTTTTTTCTGAAGAAAGAAGAGACTCGAATCTTTCCTTTTGGTAGGTTCCATGTTTTTTTTTTTTATAGCAATAGAACACAATATTCTGTGGGCCTTGCAAAATCAGTCAAAATCCAGCAAAACAGCCGGGAGCGAAGGGGGTTGCTTTAGTGAAAGTGGCTGGGAGTGAATGAGTTAAAAAATTAAAATGTAAATGTTGAACAATTTTGCTGCTGTATAAGAGTAACAGTCAAGCTGCACCATGCAGGTGGTCCCTTGCACTCTTTTTTTCTCATGTAGAGTTACACAGGTGAGTCAAGGTGACCTTGAGAAAATATTTGTGACTTATGAGCACATATCTCGGGTCAAAAGTTTCCACCATGTCACATGAAAGAACAGTTTTTGCCATGTCCAAACGGGCACCACGTCTTTGGCATGATTGACTTCTTGTTGTTGCAAAATCGCACTTGACTCTTCTCGCACATTGCAAACATGTCCATGGAAGGTTGCCAAGAGTTTTTTGAGGTGTTTCAGGTCCGCTCAGGGTTCGTCATAAAAAGTGCTGCAAAAATGTTGTCGAAAAAGCAAGAGGAACATGGGCGTAATGTTCTCAGTCGCTCCGCTGATTAATAATAAAAAAAATCCCTTAATTGTAGCATTTACTTGCAGCTGAGCACTAAACGCGACAAGCATCTCTTTTTGTGCTCAAAATTGATTAGCTCAGCGGGACTGAACACACTTCTCACTGAGAGCGCGGATTGTATTGCTGTCGATGTGGAATTTGACAGAAAAGACAATTATAGACCTTTATGAAGTCGTCGTATGTTAGAGTCCAACATGATTTGTTTAATAGGATTTTTTTTTAGTAGTAACCAATTGAAATTGTGTTACATCATAATAAAATCACACAGCAACGGCAGTGTAAAATGTTATATTTTAACACTCATCACTTTCTCACAAGTATAAAAACAGCCATGTAATGCAGAGCAATCCTGTCATTTTGTGCTCTTTTATTCTATTGTCTGTCAGAAAGCTCCAAACATGGACGCTCACTGGTTTTGCTGTTGCTGATGTCTTTGCGTGATGGCTGCTTACTTAGCCTCACAAGTTTGCCCTCGCTGTGTCACATTTCTACAAGCGATGCCTCTTTTTTGATGGTTTACCCGAGTATAGTAAACCATCGCTATTTGTGGAGGACTCGGACCTCACCAAATCCTGCTGCGAACAGAAACAAATCTGCAAATAAGTGACGCACCCTCCAAAGGTTTTTGGCGATTGTGAAGAAATGCTACAAGATGGCTGCAAAGCACTTATAATGGAGAGAGCCATAGATAAGTAATCGATTAGCAAATTAATCGACAACTATTTTAATAATCAAGTAATCATTTGGCACCATTTTTAAATTGAAGATTGTCCAAATCATTTGATTTCAGCATATTAACATTAATTATTCACTCATTTCTGTAGTCCTTCATGAAAGAAGACTGATTATCGTTTACATTTGCAAATATCTGTTTTTACTTTGGGAAAACAATAACTGAACCCTAACATGGTAACAACATCAATCCCCCCTTTTTTTAATCACTATACGAAGTACAAAATAACCCAACCACCAATCACTGGTTAACTCATTCACTGGCAGCCATTTTCACTGAAGCAACCCCCTTTACT